>NW_017534508.1:384495-418010 GCF_001853355.1 Bactrocera latifrons
CATCTTTCTCTTTGACACCATGTCTGATATCCCACGTGATCTGTCAAATACTAATGCATGAAAATCCTAACCTCAAAAAAATCACCCGATAGATCTACACACAGGGCCTAAGTAAATATTTTTACAACTCAATTTGAAAGCTATTAATTCGCCCAATTACCGACTGCGCCGGTGATTGAATAATCTTTTGTAATTTTCCGATTTGTTTGCTTACAAGTACGTTACATAATATTCCATGTTGTTGTGTTAGTTTCGATTGTTGTTGCTCTCGGAAATGCATTGAATTGCTGTACTTGCTGGCGCTGTCAGACATTTAGTGCTAGACTAAATGCTAGTGCTAAACTTCCGGAACAAACAATCAAGTGGTCATGATTACGGAACAAGCATTGAAATGTTTATGATTACATATGTACTGAATACGAGCGTGTTTGAAGCAAAGCTTCGGTTCAACAGGTGAGCATAAGAAACAGCAATTCCACAGAACATCAACAAGTCCGTTACAGCTGAATCAGCAACTGTCATTGAAGGAACTATGCACATCAGGTTGCTATTTATTGACATATGCTAAAAATATTTATTGCGCTATAAAATTAAGTTAATCGTGGGCGGGGCGCTTCAACACACAACCACATGCGCCGCTTGTCTGTGAGAATGCCGCTGAAGTAGAAGAAAATCGATAACCCTCGGCTATAGTATGTGGAAGGAAGCACACAACCTCAGCAGCGCTTATGTGTGCGTGAGCGCTCGCGTGTGCTTAGATTTCAAGCTATTTGTGTTTGGCAATAAAACAATTGTTGACCAGCCAGCTTAATTGGCGGTAAACCATGCGACCTTACGTTCCTCATAGCTCTGCTAGTGAATAATTTAATTTCGCTATTATTACTTATCGTTCACAAGTGTTTTTAAGGTACTCATTGTCGACGAGTATCTCGCATGTAGTCGGCATGTCTCACGACGATTTGCCAAGTATTGATTTCTGATTAAGTGCTGATGGCTTGAGTTGCACGGAATGACGTACGACGACAAGGACACCGAATGATGATTGTCATATTGACTGGAACCAAATTGAAATGTATGACAAGTGTAATCAATGCGCTTTGACTGCTAGGGATGGTAGTGATCGAGCGATTCGACTTCAATGTCGCAGTGAATCAGTGCAGTAAATAATATATTGGGTAGTCGAAAAAGTCTTTTCGTATTTTTTTAGTACTAGTTTTCAAATCCACTGCTACCAATCGCATTATGTCATACCACATAGTATTGGAAAAGTGAAATCTTAAGCTTCATTTAACCCAAAAAAAAATTAAATTCGAGGAAGTTGAAGAAAAATTACAACTGTTCAAAAATGAATGAAAATGAAATGAATGCCACGCAAGCCACCAATGAAATTTATGAAGCTTACGGAGACGATGCTGTGTCCGTTCGTATAGCACAACAATGGTTCGTTCTACCGTTCGGAAAATTTCGAAATTTCGATTTACACTTTTGGCATAAAGTTTCTAGCGGAAAATGGCAAAAAGTGGTCGACCAAAATGGTACAATAAGTTGAAATTTGTTTAGAAATACGAAAATACTTTTCGACTACCCAATATGTTCCATATATCCAAATGACTTCAATACATCCTATATATAATATACACATGCATATTTTTTAGTCTCCGCACCCCACTGAGCTCAAATGAGCTTTTATGGCGCATATAAAATAATCACATTGCACAATATTTACTTCAGCGACACAACCGAGCAACAAATTGACCGACATTCCATGTTGTCGGTTATATGTCCATTGGCTCATTGCAATTAGACTAATTAGTCTGTTTTGCATATCGTTCCCAGGCGTATATATTTTATAATTGTTTATAGAGGATATATAAAAGCGTTCATGCACATTGTAGTAGTGTGGCAACCGGTGGGGTTGTGAGTGGTTATTATAGTCACGCTTGTGTTTAACTGTGTTTTGAAAATTATAGAATTTATTTTTATGGACCACTATAGAATAACGGCAATTATTTTATAAAAAAATGTAAATCTTTAAATATAAAAATTACGTGTCACGGTGTTTGTCCGCGATGACTCCCCAAACTACTGAACCGATTTTATTAAAACTTATCCCACAGTGCTCAGTACGAACTAACTTAGAAGATAGGATAGTAAAAACAATTCATAAATAAAAAATGCAGTGAAAGCTCTATTAAAGTACGCTCTATTAAGCGAACATCTCCATTCACAATGAACATTGCCCGGTCCCGATACAATCCCCAGTATAATCCCAGTCCCAGTACAATCTAGTAAGCGGACAAGTCTATTAACTAAACAAAAAAAGCTGGCAACCAGACTTTGAGAAAGCAACCTTAAATTCATTACTTTTTCATTAAAACTTATTTGAATGAACATATGCAAATATAAATCTCAAGTGCAATCTTTTGGATTCTTATACCGACAAAACGTTTTCGCCTTTATTCGTACACAAATTAGAGTGAAAACATTTTATTATATGAAAAATGGTATAAAATATATACCACAGCAACGCGTAGCCGGATCTACTAGTATATCTATGATATAATTTTATTAAAAACAAACCTTGGGAAGTTATCGAATTAGCTTTGTCAACAATTAAACTCGAAAACCTATACTTTCTGCCGAAGCTCGGTGGCTGTGCTTAGCAAGCCAGCCGCATCGGAAACATATATCATCATTGATCATACAATGCATAGACAGTGAATGAGGATTGTGACTCAGTTTTTCCTGAGAAAATGCTCTTTTGGTCAACGGTAAGCGCTAAAGGGTTATAAAAAAGCTTTTCTAACTGGATATTGAGAGTGTGGATCCTAGTTTTGCCAAGCTAGCATAATGAGCCAGAAAAATTAGTTTTGTGAAATTCGTAATAGCACCAACGGATAATTGTTTGTCTAATCAATTAGTGCACAGATTAGACTTTATATCCATCAGTTTTAGTTACCCTTTTTAATTTAGCCAGCAATTTGACGTCTCACCCGCCATCATTGCCCTTCCATATTATATTATGTTTTACTATTACATAATATTTGTATCATATTATGAGCGAGCACAGTTATTTTGAATAAAGCAATCGCATCCCAGAAATGTTACCGACCTCTCTGTTGTCATTTATTATGCACATTGCTATTGTGAATATCCATTTGCTCCTGCGGTGATCATAAATGCATGGAAATTTACTAATTCTGCCACCTCAATCGACATGTGGCAACAATGCATAGTAAGACTGCAAATATTCTATTAAGCTCAGAAGTAATATGGATGTAATAACCAACTGAATGTGGTCACTGGACGGCATTTAGGCAACTTGAAAGCAACAAATATAAATAAAGACTGCAGAAAAAATCAAAATTGTTCTATATTGATCATTGATATTTACTGCTGATATAAAATTTGCTGTTTGATAGTAAATTAAAACGTAATTTATGACAATTTTCTCATTGTCTCATTAGCAGTCCTGTGCCAGTTAAGTTCTGTTTGACTTAACCACTACTCCTTACTTCGATAAGGAAGCTTTTTTCTTAGCCAGAGCTTAAGAGACAGATGACTGCTTACAAGAGACTCAGAAAACAACCCTTAGTCATTCAACTAATCACCGCTTCAGTTTAAATTATTCGGATTAGTATAAACCGAACTTCATATACTTGATAACTAAACTGCATGCCAAAGCTTAATTTTTCTATGCTTTTTTATATGAACAGAGATCCCAATTTACGTTAAAATAGATCAGAGGACAAAAATAATTTCATGATATTGTGCAACGAGGAAGTAAATCAATTATGTTAACCGCTAGTAATATGTGAATGTACGAATAAAAGCCTGCACACACACATAGGATATTTACAAATAACAAGCGTAGGTGGTTTAGTGGTGGTTAGCACGCTGTGGCACACTAATCCGTTAACATCCTTAACAGTATGATTTGAAGGCTGGACCACATAAGTAGCTCATGCACTACCACAGAAGATAGATAATGATGTTTGGTGGGTCCATAGAGAATTCAAAGAAATTCCAATTACGCACTCTGCAGCGGCGCAACAACAAAAATAACAGCAAAAGAAAAGATAATGCGAAATCATTAGCCAAACACATTAGACATTCATATTATGAGCCAACTACAAAACTAATGTTCGCATGTGAGGAAAAAACCCCTCAGCTAAGGCCACGCTTCAGGAAATGCGTAATTAGATGGTTCGAGTAATTTATGCACCCACTGTCCCTTGCAGGCGCACAAAAGGCCTTTTCGCAGCGGTAAATGTACATCTTCGCCATACAGCATAATAATAGCATGGAAAAATAGATGAATGCCACAAATGTATGCGATTTACCTTAAAGCAATTTCAGTGAGTAAAATGGCATTAGTGTGGCAATTTTTTTTTTTTCTTGTCCTTGGGTGTGTGCCCAAATCTTAAAAAGCGTCAGTTTAAGAGTGAAAATAGGTCGAAAGCATACATGGTGGAATCCTCATCAAGATATGGATTCGTAATACTATTATAATGATTAAGCTGAAACAATGAAGTTGGATGGTTCGATTTGGTAGATTTTTAACCAGAAAATAGTCGTAGGTCGTGCTTATAATCCATATCGTTTGCAAATCCTGGTAAACAGCCATCTGCTGTCGACTTTTTAACCGAGTCTGCCATCACTCTTCATTAATTCTCATAGCAGTGACATTAACAACTCGAAAGAATCGATTAAAGCTGTGAAAGATGGAGCTGTTCAGAGTCCTCAATGGTCATATTTACTGGGCTTGTTATTCCAGGTTATTTTGTGGAATTTTGAATGCACAGTTTCACCGCCAAACAAAAAGCACTTTGTACATTTTTTTTATCACATTTTCTTAGATAAATTGATAAAAAATTAATACTAAGGTATTGTAGTGCGACCTACACTCTATTGTGCCCTCTCCTATAGTATATCATCAAGGTCCAGCATCCTGAATAAATGCAGGAGCCCGCTGGGCGCTACTGAGGTGATGTGATTCATGCCCACATTTCCACATTCCAGATAATCCCAGAAAATCCTGAAGCGAAACTATTAAGTGTATCTATCTGCTTTCGTGTGCCAATTGCTAGGAAACTTTACTCGCAACTAAATATTGCAGACCAAAAACACAGTGATGAGCGTGGAAAAACCGCTGAGTAAGCTAAATGCTTATTTTATGGCACAACAAATGCAAATTAGCAGGTGGTAAGTGACAAGTAGCAGGTGGCAAATGGCAAATGGCGAGTATTAAATGGCGAAGGGCATTTCACAAGCGCAAAGTTGCAGACAAAATGCAAATTGTTAACGGTAAACAACAGTATTTTTATTCGGAGCAAAGTAGCGCGCGAATTTACTTATGTTGAGCCATTACATCATGACGGAATTTAACAAAACAAAAGATTAAAAACAATTGTACTGCTCAAATCAGAAAAAAGATGAATTTATTAAGTGGAGGCCAGATTAAGCAAAAATACTCATCTCGCACGCATACAAATACCCCGCCGTGCTCACAGGTAAACTCCCTTTCTGATATGCATTTAATTTATTGTACATTTTAATCAGAAAGGAATTCAGTATATGCATATCTCATAGCTCTATGTATTAAGATTATCAATTTAAATGAATTTCGTTATTAAACTCAGTTATGTTTTAAGCCAGGTTAAGTCTAGCAAATTTATTTCAAATTTTAGCCAACAAATACAAGTTAATACGAAAAATATTTCAAAATTTCCGTTAAGCTTTTGTTCTTTTATTACAAAGAACACATTGAGCCAAAATAAAACCACAAACGATTATTTATATTGCTGTAGCTACGCCATTTATTGCATTTATTGTGGGTATACATTAGAGTGGGTCGATTCACAAGGAGCCAAAATGGCATCTGCTGTTTAAGAGATCATTCTGAACATCTCTGTGTAAGAGAATAGAAAATCAGTTTCGAGCCAGCGACTCTTTAGGAAACGTTTTTTGGGGATCAAAAAATTTGTTTGCCAGCTTTTGAGATATTCGAATGAAATTTATTAGCTACACAGGTGATTTTTGATATTCTGTTGATCATTTGTCGATATCAACACACATCTGCCATGCAACCAACTATTAAGACTTTTTAAATTCCAACATAAAAATCTCAGGCTCGCAACCGGTTTTATATTATTTTATGTCTTCAGAATGACCCAAATAACATCTTCACCATTCGCGATATCACAGAAAAAAAAATCGACCCGCTCTAGTATACATACATATATACCATGTGTCTTTTTATGCATTTGTGTAAGTGGGTTTAAATATAAGTCATGCTGAATTCCCAATTAAAGTGTAAGTTAGTAGTTTATACAACATCCAAATCCAATTAGCTTATCATAAAAGCTTCCGCAATAAAAGGAAAATACAACTTATACCTTCATTATTTGTTAAAAACTAAGTAATGTTTCAAGGTCGAAATATAAATGGTGAAGCCAAGTCACAACTGATTGACCTAGAACCCTTGGCATTGATTGATAATTTCTGGAATGCACAACTATCGCTTTTTGGCTTTGTGGTTTGCTATTCGGTCAGCAAACGAGCTTTTGTAATTGTGATTTCCGATTACCTGCCTTAATTGGTTGAAAGGCTGTCTTCTCACTGGCATTACTCATACGCCATGTGGTCTGGGTTTGTAGCTAACGCATTTAAAGTCTGTAACTATGCAGTGCGTTGGAAATAGTAAAAAAATTTCAACAGTAGCTAACTATGACAATTAAGACTTTAATTTAAGACATGCTTCAGCGCCCTCAACCCGTCTCACGAGAAAATTAGCGCCGTAAATAAGCATAGCTACAATGCGGTGGTTGATCCTTATCAAATGCCAAATTTGCATATCGATTTTCAGTGCCCTGCATTTTGAAGATGCTATTTACCTAAAGTTTGCTCAACTGATTGATTGATTCGTTTGGTTATGGCCATCAGTGACAAAAAGCAAAAAATCCGTATACCCTATATTTGGAGAATTTCTATTACTAGACTTGCAGCTATCTATTTACACATGTACGCTTGTGTGTATATGAGTGTGTATGTGTAATCCTTTTTGAAAGTGCTTTTGTAGCGCTGCAGGTCAGAATTTTCCAAAATATTCCGTTATGCCAATGTGTCGGGTTGCTTCGCTCAGTGTCATATGTAAACGAATCGGTGTGTTTATAGCAATCCCGCTTGTTTGTATTGGTTTCTCTTTGAAATTTACATTACTGAAAGGTTGAGACTTTGTTGCTATTACTTTGTCTGCTGTATATTTAACTTAGCACGGCAACAATGATAAATTGATTTTGCACAAAGTTGTCAAAGTTTACAAAGACGCGTCTACAGCTCCACTTGTATGAGTAGGAGTTACAAGTAATATTTGCCAATATGAAATTCAATTTTGAAGCTTCGTATTTAATATTTATATAGATCTATATATTGGGTAGTCGAAAAAGCATATTCGTATTTTATCAATAGATATCATTGCAATCGTATAAAGCTTGCTTAAAAATACGAAAATCCATTTTACCCAATATGTTGGTCACTCACCAGGCCAACGACTTAGCCCAAAACGTAAATGCACACATTTCCTACTAGGCCGTTTAATGTCACTTTCACACACTCAGCAACGCAATTGAACGTGTATGTAATGTGTGTGCAATATCATTTGCTCTGAAATCAATAGCTTATGTAATATGCAAATGCTTTCGGCACTGATTTTGAGCTGATTAGACAAACCCCACAAGTATGAGTGATTGCGTGAAAACTGCGTGGAAATCTTTCAACCAATTCCCATGCAAATGTTTGGTGGAATCGTGAACTATTTTACATAATAAAATAGGTTATCTTTTGGTTAGTGTGCGTTTTGTGTTCATATATAGAACAGTTAATCGATTTTATGATTTTTTTTACTCAAATTGCGCTTTTGCTTCAATTTCAGTAATATAAAAAATTTAATTATTGCAGGAATTGAAATAAGTAATTGAGAATACACACTTACCTTGTATTTAGTAATCCAGTGACATGTGAGCAGTCTGAAAAGTAACAAGAGTGATTAGTACAATACTAAATCAATGCTAAATAAATGAATATGAATTTGTTTCGAATAAGCATAACGAAAGATATGTAAAGTATAGGGTAGTCGAATTTTTTTTTTATATTTTGTCAATAGATATCGTTGCAGTCGTATATCTAAAGTGCTACTAATCACGTTGTGTCATGCCATATAAAGTTGGAAAAGTGAGATTTTAAGCATCCTTTAGCGAAAGAAATTATTAATTTTGGTGAATCCAAAAAAAAATTACAGCTGTACAAAAATTAGTGCAAATAATGAAGAAATTCGCTATATTTTGAAATTTTTGTGTAAAAAAGGGAAGAATGCCACGCAAGCCACCACTGAAATTTTTGAAGTTTATGGAGACGATGCTTTATCAATTCTTGTAGACCAATAATGGTTCGCTCGCTTGCGTTCTGGAAATACTGAATGGAATAATGTCTCTGGTGGAAAAATGGCAAAGAGTGGTCGCCCAAAATGGTACATATTTGTTTATTTATTTATTGGTATAAATATAAAAGAAAAACAAAGTTCAACTTTGATTATTAATACGAAATGACTTTTCCGACTACACAATAATACTAAATTTTATACTATCTTCTTCTAAGAATTCAATTTTTTCTTAAATATATGATCAACGAAGTAATAAATTGTACAAACTATTATGATAAGCGATTATCAAGCAAATAGTTTATCACGACAATTATATTAAAGTACCATTATCAATAAATATAATACAATAAGAACAACAAGAAATAAAAGTGGACTTGTTGAGCTTAGCAGCTATCTCTTATCCAAACACAGCCCAGCATATCCGTTTTTGCTATTGGCTTCTAGTATTAGGCACATTAAGGCAATATTTTATTTAGTATTCCTCACACACACTCTTAGTGTTCGCCACAGAAAAGAGTTTTTCGAAATTTGCTACCGACTTGTGGAGTCATAACTTTATGTAACGAAATCAAAGAAAGCTTCCGCACTAATAGTACTAGAACCAATAAAAGCCAGGCAAAGTGCCATCAGCTAAATATTATGTAAATACGCACAACATATGGTGAATATGTGTATAAGTTTACTCATGTTTGATTGTCTTCCTCTCAATTGATGGCACATCGTGATGTCGCATATACAGCAACGGAGATCGGACAAGCGTTAAAGGAAATATTGGTGATTTTGACCCACAAATAAGCCAGAAGTCCATTAACATTTACAAGCTACTGACAAAGTGAGCACAGCAACACAAACACATTATATTTATTGTTAAGTGCCTTCTCAGCCCCCAAGACACTTTCTATTCTATATTTTACGCTCACAACTCGCAGTGTAATCGCTTATTCCACTAAGTGCTAATCCGTTCCCTGCTGCACTACTCTTCGTCGCTGACAATTTGTTATTGCTCTTGATTTGCACATAAGTCGCACTATTGTGAATAGTATAAGTGCTCTACGTAGAGTATATTAGAGTATTTTTGTTGCGGCTTTTGTGTATTTATATATTTCCATAGAGAAAGCTGTAAGCGTATTATGACTTGCCGTCGTCATTAGTCATTGACCGCGTGACTACACAACTCGTTCAACAGAGCGGCAAGACCTTTGAAGAGCACGAAGCCGAAAAAAGAGGTGTAGCGAAATGTCATAAACGTTGATGGGCCATGACATTGCTGAGCCATACCCATTAGTGTTGTGATTAAAAAAATGTGTATATGTGTGCTTGTGTAATGACACTCTACAGTCAATTATCTGTGCCTCGCTGGTGGTCTCCACAGAAAGCAATCCTTCTATTGTTGCTTTATGAGCCTTCAAATGCGCTCACTTTGTCTCTGGCGAAATGACGTTTTTATTGCCGATATTTTTGCTTTTATTGCCTATTATTGCAACTGTGATTACCGTTATTATCGTTGAGCACCTAGTCACGGAAATATGATTTAGATGACTTTCTATTCTAACAGTAAATGCCTACAAAGTAGAAAGTTGTAGAAATATGACAGGACGATGTTAAATTGCTCAACTATCTACATTGAGTAATACCAAATTGAAAAATCCCTGAAAGTAAGTTGCGGCTAATTTAAAAAGACCACAGAATATGAAAATATCTGGAAGACATATCTAATATAGCAAATCTCTCAAAATCTAATCTTAATAAAGCCACAAATGACCAAAAACCAAAAAAAAAAAAAAAATTAAACTTTCGTCTTCAGATGGAAATACCTACTTAACGTATTATGTATGGGATAGTCGAAAAAGTCTTTTCGTATTTTGCCAATAGATTTTGTTGCAGTCGTATATCTCTAGTACTACCAATCACATTGTGTCATACCATATGGTGTTGGAAAGGTGAGATCTTAAGCTTCATTTAATCGTTCGCTCTGACCGACCTATCGTTGGAAAAGTCGATGAAGTTACGGAAAAGATTTAGCAAAACCGTCACATCGTTAAGGAACTTAAGACTTGTCATCAAATGGTTTTGCAACAAGCATGGTGAAGCTCAGCAAATGGTCGCAAAGCCAGGATTGACGCCTCGAAAGGTTAAGCGGAGTGTTTGGTGCTGAGATTGAAGCAATCATCAGGACAATGCTAGACCACACACATCTTTGATAACTCGGCGAGAACTGGGTGAGCTTGGTTGGGAAGTGTTAACACCTTCATCATATAGCCCTGACCTTGCACTATCGGACTATCATTTGTTTCGCTCAATGCAGAACTCCCCTAATGGAGTAAAGTTGAAGTTACTTGTCGCAGTTTTTAGCCAGAAACCAGAAACACTGGCGAAATAATGTCTCTAGCAAAAAGCGATCTACCAAATTGGTACATTTTTGTTTATTTACAGGTATTTATTAATATAAATATTAAAAAAAATATGTTGACGTTTGATTAGAAATACGAAAAGACTTTTTCAACTACCAAATATTTATCGTTCATCTCGGGACCAAACACACTTCATCCTTTTCCATTAAATCCCGCTTCTCTGAGCCGCAATGAAGTAAGTTTTACTGGAAACAACCTCCATATTTAATTTCGGTTCGAAACTAAGCAAATTATATTCTCTAATTCTTGAAAATTCATGTTGGAACCAAAAAAAGCAGCGGTATATGAATGGAGGACACCAATACTTTAATATCCAACAATTTTAACAAAAGATAAATTGAGAACATCTCTGAAAATTTAGCATAATTGTATTCATTTCGGAAGCTTATTTCAAAATTTTTCATAAACATAAGCTTCCCCCAACATTCAACACATTTCAATTTAAACATTACTTGACATCGTTTGCTTGACTACTTTGGCCACATTAACTAAATTTCTATTAATAAAAACTTCGTTTATTTCGCACCGAATAAATTGTTCAACCGTAATGAGGCATCAGCAAAATTTATGCGACAAACAAAAAGCGCGCATACACACACCGAACGTACGGAATACCCTGTAGGAAAGTGGACTAACTATTTCGCATAAAGTGCTTAGGTGATATCAGCTGGCCACCACTGCGGTATGGAGGAAACAATATACATATGTTAAAATAGAAGCTCTTCCGGCGGTAGTGAACTAATCCATAGCTTAGACCATTGGCTTTTGATTCATGAAGTCACATTAGAGTTAAAATGAGAAACTTCCTCATTCAGTCTTTTATCTCGTTCACATGCGTCGGTCTTTGACTGAAATGCTCTGCAGGGTACCCTAAGAGAAGCTCACACACAATCAGATAAATAACGCCCAGTGGCGAGTATCTGTTTTTTGTTTCCACCACTTTGTCACACTTGGCTGTCGCGCGACACTTTTGCCACAACAGACGCTGACCGAAGCAGCAATAAAATGTGAATTTCTTGAGCTGTGATAATGAGCGCCATTACAACGCACCCGAAACCGTAATGCCCCCCATTCAAATGACCCTTGAGGCAGCAGTTAAGCTTCAACCCGTGTTGCATGCAACAGTGCAGATGCTGCTCACCATTCCTCCCACCATCGCTCAACCGCTCCATCATTAACTATTATATGCTCTTTCATATCTTCGAGTGGCTCTCTTTTCCGCTGCCCACGTCGCTGCCGCCATCAGTAAGCGAGTTGTGGCCAAGTGTTGGTCATTAGTTGTTGATGAGATTAATGATGCAATGGGGTATACCCGCTCGCCGTTTATACAACTCACTGCACAGCTACTGGCGCTGCCTTCCCGCTCCATTCACCATAGTGCTACATTTCGCATAGCTGGCAAAACAGTCTAATCTGCTCAAGAAGTTTTGCTTAGTAAGGCGAAAGTGCGCAACACAACAAATTGAACTGATGTCAAAAGAGAAAGCGAGAAAAAATCAAGCAAAATTTATAGAAAAGAATAATTTCAAGCAGAAAAGCAAGAAGTGGCAGCTGTACAGTTAATGCTAGCAAATGCCTTTGCTACCGAGATGTGGTCGAAACTCAAAGCAAAAATTGTTGTTATAAGCGGCCCGTTACACTTGGAATAGCGTACCGGTAATCTAAATAATTAATTATGCAAATGTTGGCAAAAAGTGCTGAGCAGAGGTTGTGTATTGACACTGACGCATAGTTGCTGTCCCTTGAACGTGTTGCAGAAGCAATAAATATAAAATGATGCTCGTTAGAAGAATTGCCTTGAATAAGTTAAATTGAAATGCTCTTACTTAAAGCCACGAAAAATATAAAAGAAATCTGCGTTGTGTGGAATCAAGCTCATTAGGGTGAAACCTTACATTGGTATATTGACTATGGTATAAGTTGTTACTGCGTAGTCGCGAAAGTCTTTTCGTATTTCTAATCAAACTTCAAGTTATTTCTATTTTTATATTCACAATGTACTTAATGAACCGAATGTGTACTATTTTGATCGACCACTTTTTGCCATTTTTTTACCAGAGACATTATTCCGTCGGTGTAAAACTTTTCTGGTTTCTCGACGAAAAACTGCGACAAGTAATTTTCACAAGCATAGCTTCCATTTAGGGAGTTCTGCATTGAACTAAACAAATGGTAGTGCGATGGTGCAAGGTCAGCGCTATATGGTGGATGGATCACAACTTCCCAGCGAAGCTCTCCCAGTTTTTACCGATTCATCAAAGATGTGTGTGGTACCGCTGTCCTGACGGAAGAGGAACACCTTCTGTTGATCAGTTCTGGACGGTTTTTTCGTTTGCTTGCTTCAATCTCATCAGTTGTAGACAATGAAATGTAGAATCAATCGAGCAGCTCATGAAGAAGGCTGATTCCTTTACAATCCCATCAAATACTCAGCATACACTTTCGAGACGTCAATACTGGCTTTGTGACCATTTGTTGAGCTTCACCACGCTTGGACCATGATCTTTTTCGCACATTATTATCGTATTTGATTCAGTTTTCCTCTCCTGTTAACATTCGTTTGAGAAATTTCTCGATTTCATTTTTCAGCAAAGAATGGCAGATGCTAATTCGGTCCGTTAAATTTTTCATAGATAATTCATTTGATACCCAAACATCAAACTTCTTTTTGTAGTTGTAATGTAGTGGTAATGGTTCAAAGTCGGTTGATGATGAATGTTAAGTTTCTTAGCGATGTCGTGGCTGCTAATGTGACAGTCCCTGTCAATCTTTTCCATAATTTCATCGACTTTTCCACCTTTAACCTCTTGGAACCTTAGTATATTAAGAAATGTTTTGGGAGAACGAAGGTGACACGCTTGATGAAGACCAGTAACTTGTGTTGATATATTCTTCTAAAACCTTGCCTTTTGTGTGTATCTGTTTACAATGGAGTGATATCGGGTCATCAAGGTTAAAAGGATTATTGCTCCTTTGTATAAGAACGCTTGCATTTTGAGCTTGCGATAGAAATTTCCTAAGAATATTACGCACAAAAATATTCATAAAATTTTAATATTTCCAAATGATTAACTTCAACTTTCCCGCAGCAATTTTGGCGATAATCATTTCTCATTTTTACCTGACACATCGAGATAATGTCATCTTTGTAATATATTGCACCAGCATATTTGTCTACAATTTATACGAAATACAACCACTCGGAACACGCCCACCACTCATAACACCAAACCACACGCCCAGCAAAGCAACTTCCAGTGTGTGCAAACAACATAAAGTAGGTACAATTTCCCCCCAAAACATATGCCGGAATAAAACAGACGCTACTCGCGCATAAATGGAGTGATCTGTCCTCCGCCACACACCACCATCAGCGCCCTTTGCGGCCCTACCAACCTACATAGCATTGGCATGCCCTCTGGCATATGCTCGCATATGAGGCACAACGCGTTGGGAAAGTAGTGCGTGCGCCTAAAAGTCCGTTGTGTGTTGGCCTCGCGGCAGACTGTGGCGGCAGCCTTCATTGACGCGCGGTTGTGAATTTGAATTGGAAATTTCGCGAGGCCTAAACGATTTCCTGAGCATACCCGCACAACGTACGCGCTTGTGGCGCGGATGTGCCCGCATGTGTGCGTATGTTAGCTTGTGGTGGCAGGTTGCGCGCATTTTTGTGGTGAAATTTCAATTTCTTCGCCTATGAATTGTGAATTTCTGAGCGTTTATGACGACTGTCAGAACGAACGTGATTACAAAGCCGTAAGCGGAACGATGGCAGGCATAGCGGCGTAAATATATGCGTGAGTAAGCGTGAGAACGTGGCCTAACTGCGCGAAGTGTCGTAAAATCTACATGACTGGGCATAAGACTGCCATTAAATTAAATATGCGCAAAAGTATGCTATATCTAGCTGTTGCGCAGAGTGGGTAGCCTGGCGTAACCTGCTTAATCGCGCATCGGCGTGGCACTAAAAGCACACAAGCTTTCTTGTTGATATGCCAAGCGCTGAAATTTAATTGTCACACAAAGCGTGAAATGTCTCAGAGCTCGGCGACAAGACTTTATTGCGCTCGTATCGTCAGCGCTACCTTTTAAGTGGCAGTATTTCGCAACATTAAACAACCGACTCTTCGCACTTATGTTGCGAGCGCGCATTCGCGTTTTGTGGCATGTACCACTTATAACGCGCCTTAAATATTTTAGAATCGGTGAAATGCAGTTTAGTAATTCATGAAGCAGCTGCAAAAAAATAATTAGTGCTGAGAAATAATTGCTAGATAAAGGTATATAATTGATGGATAAAAGGTATCATTTGAAAGCGTATTTTATTTAAGTATCCCTTCACTGGCACGAAATACAAATCTCGTTTATATTTTGATTCCCTTTTAAGTACGCCGAATGAGAGTCATATTGACGTGCATAGATGGAGAAGTTTGAAATAGGCGGTTCAAGTGCTTCGAGAGGCCAAAAGCATACTATTTCTATGCATTATCAGGAACCAAAGTCTGTCCTGGATCCAAAGCAGAGTATGCATAGTAATATGTAGAGTTAAGCTTAAAGGTGCGGACCGATAAAAGCAAATCTAGATATTTTCAGGTTATTAAATAGCACTCGGTGGATGTTGAAGTAGTGATACCTCGTTCACTTTGTGAAAAGTGTCACCTTAGATTTCGGGAAATAGAAAAATCTATTTTTATTTGGCAACTTTTTCTCAGCGCCACGTCGGTGTAGCGCATAACTATAAAACTCCGTTTTTGAAGTCGGCGCCACGAGTTCTCGAAATGTTATGGACCGATTTAGTTCGAACTGGGTACACAACTACAACAACGAAGGATTTTTTTCATTACAAATTATTTTTTAAGCCAGTAAATGGCGAAAACTTTACCAAAAAGTTAGAAGCTGTTCAAAATCCGAGAAAAAATTAAATTTTATTTTTTCCTTAGTTCAAACATGAGATTTATATATGTACTAACGTATTATTTTTGGTTTTTTAATTTTAGATGTACCTATAATAAGTTATGCAGTCCGCGATGGGAGCACGTTTTTTAGAGACAACCAGGGCGGTCTCAACGGCTGAATTTTCAACATTTTTCCAGGAGACATTGTTCAAATATCAACTTTTGATGTGTTGCATTATATTTTTGAAATATATGATTGTTTATATTAAAAAAAAAATCGTAAAAATAAGTTGTTTTGTGTCTCTGAAGCCCACGTAACCCCTTAAACAAACGGTTGTTCTTTAAATATACTGCATGTTTACATTTTTATTAATGTATGTGTAAATCGGAAAATTTTAATTAAAACTCATTAAAGTTACATGCGCTTCAACAAGTATCAGCACTGCTTAGTTCTGTTTGAACTTTCGCTATTTCAAAATTGAGTTAAACATATTTTAAACTTCCTCAAATGAGGGGAAATCAAATTACGAAACACCTTCACACTTAACGGTCCATATATTACATATAAAGGAAGGCATGCAAAGCCTTACTTCAGCAAATTAAATCGAAGGGCAACAAGCATATTGCTACTTTAATTGAAAATTCTGCAACACAATCCTGCCAAACACCACCCACATATGTATGTAGGCATATAAGGTACAAATTGATATACAGGGTCTAACAAAAAGGATGCTTAACGCTTAGAAATAGTCCACGAGTACGCAAATTCACATTCTTCGGTAGGTACTGTCAGAGCTCTTCGCGAAAAATATGGTCGTCTCAGATGAGTTCTATTTCTGTCTGAATGGCTGCGTCAAAAAACAAAATTGTCGCTATGGGGGTGAGGCAAATCCTCGAGTGGTTCAGGAAACGCAATTGCATTCCCAAAATTGGGGCTTATTCTTTTCGAAATGAAACAGGAAATGCCGTTACCATTAACAGATAGCGTTATGACATGATGTTCACCGACTTTTTTCCCAGAAATTTGATGAAATCACCGCGGATGATCTCTATTTCCAAGAAACGGTGCGGTGCCTCATGTTTCACTTCTAAAAAGGAAAGCGTTGCGTAGAAAGTTCGGCGGCTCGTTAATTTCGAATTCATTAGCCCGTAAGTTAATGGGTTTTAACACCTCTAAATTACTTTTGGTAAGGGTATGCTATGTCGAGGGTCTATGTCAATTAACCAGACTCTCTCAAAAGGTTCGAAGACAACACTCAGCGCACTATAGACGTAGTTTCTTAAGAAATACTGAACCGGGTCATTGATAATTGGCGAAAACTGGAAGAGTTATGCATTTCTCGGAAACTGTATTTATGTAATTGCTAGTGCTCAGCATTCCCTGCATGGCTGCCAGAAGCCAAAACTAAAGGCAGTTTAAATTTGATGAAGTACAAGAAGCCAGTCAGTTGATTTCACTTGTCGGCGATAAGAACGCTCACAAAAACAACTTATATATACAAAAACAACTGTAAATATCGGAATATTTACTCAAGTGAAGGCGCAGCAAGTAGAAAAAACGACATGAAGGTCGCTGTGCCTGCTAATTAGATTTGCATGGATCAAATTTTCATGTTTATTAGTTTTGAAAATTTAATAATATTTGGCAATTTACATTTACATGCAAAGCTATACATAAAAATATATACAAATATCTTGTAGAAAGATTATGTAAGAAATATTTTCAAGTGGCAATTCATTTCGCAGTGAAAAACGTGGCTTAAGATGAGTAAAAGGATAAAACATAACTTTATATGCAAGATGTCAATTGACAGACGGCAGTTGCTCACAACTCAAGGAAAACAAATAGACGACCGATAAAATGTGTAGGCGAAAAAATATGTGCCACGCTCAGGGCGTCCAAAGGGCTCAAGCAGTCACCTGTCATGCCGCCGTTGAGCCTGCAGTCGCAATCAAATGTTAAGAGCAACACAAACACAAGAATTTAGTACATAAAAATAGCATACGGACCTACCTTACAAGGAACTTGTTAGATTGACACACAAAATTAAATATTTTCAGCAAGAGGCCGCACGCAAATTGTCGGTCGAAAAATCTTGCATAAACAGAAATTAACAAACATTGCTGGGAGTAATGTCATTAAGAGGTGGCTGATAATCCTTGCGAAAACCAATTAAAACATCAAATGTCCCAGCTGAGGTTATTTATATTCCTGCTGGTTGGTTGGCATTTGTGGCATCAACGCGGCTAGTAAGTGTGGCGCAGCATTCAAGTTGAGGCAATATCGAAATTTGTTTATTTACTCGTTTATGGGTGTGCGGTGTTGACATGAGGGTGAGGGAGTCCCTGGGGAGCAATAAAAGCAAAGGACTGGCTAAGCAAATAACCAGGACAAGCAGAATACTGGCGCACCTTGCGGATACAGTTGACATTGCCTGTATTTGCCTTTGCTGATAATCAGAAAGAGTACAGAGTTTTTGGAAGAATTCGAAATATTTTAACAAAAATTAAGGTCTACATTTTCAAATACTTGCATTATATTCTTTAAATTTTGGCCTCTGTTAGAGAATAAAAAACAAAAGTTATGCTTTCACTTTCTTGCCTTCAAGGGTTCAAAGGTTGAGTTGACATCTTTGCTGCACGGATTTGAATGACGCACTCAAGCTTGACGGTGACTTTAATGAATGGCTTAGTAGCTGTTGCGGAAATCTTAATATACTCGTACATTGTAGCGTGACACTGTGGGCAGCCGTCAAGAAATTTTGTTTAAAATTTAAGAAAAAAATTCAAAAAAAATATGTTTTTTTTTGTTTTTTTTTTTTTTCATCTCCAAACCTTAAAACCCCATTATTTTTGGGTTTCTTTGTAGAATGTAGTTGTACGTAGGACTATTTTATAACAAACAGAGCACAATGTTCTTAAATTCCAGCCAACTATGCAGTGTTTCCAAACCACGTTATGCCTTTACACACTGTGCGACAACAGCTCGGCAGCTGCTGCGTAGCTTGTGTCGTGGATGCTGCCAACGTGCTCATAAGAGCTGACTTCAAGCCGGCGGCTGTCACTATTAATTGCGTGTTTATGCTCATCACTGTCAATCTAGCTGACATGTACACACACCATTGCAGTTGCGTGAAAGTGTTAATCCACAGCAGCGCACTAAAATTTTAATCTCCTGCTGTCGTTAATCAAACTGAGTTTGAGCTCAGTGGCATTTATGTATTAAGCTATGCATATTCACCAGCGGATTGAGGGGTTCACTTACCACATCGAAAAAAGTATATTGGCCACAAAAACTACTTTCTCCTCTTAACTAAATTTTGGCAAAAAATCAATAAAGCTGCTGAGTGCACATCAGAGCTAACGACCCAAAGCGTATTTCGGAAACTAGTTTTGATGGGCATGCAGCCATTAGCTACAAAAAGCTATCACTTAGCGCCTTCCGTTGTTGGCAGGCTCCATCCACATTACCGCCACCGCTGATGCATTAAACTCAGAAATTGCTGAACATTTAATTTCCTTTTTCTAGAGGTGTCGAATTTAATTTACCTGCTTATTTTGTATTGAGCACCGCAGCCAACTTTAAACACATTTAGTGTTAACTAAATAATGCGCCAAGTGATGTTGCATTGAGGAATATGATAGCTGGGATAATGCTATTTTGTTCGCTCGACTGGCGTTTATTTCATTTGTCAGCTACGAAGCTGTGTGGCAGGCCCACCGAAGCTTATTTAACAAAGGCCAAATCGCTCGAAATACAACGTCGGCGCGCACCGCACTCAATTATGGTCTGGGCCGCTTCAAATGTACTCGGATAGCACGAGAGTTGGTCGGCTTTTATTATGTATGGGTGTTATGATATTGGGCCGGTCCCAACACAACCACGGCAAGCGCACTTCATTGATATCATCGTTGTTATTCGCATTGTTTTTTTTGTGCTAACAATGAAATTTGTTGTTATTGCAAGCTATTGTTGTTGCCTGTAATCGGCGCATGCCCTCACGCGAGCTATTAGCGCTGCTGCCATCGGCCACTCTTCCGGAACAATGCATTTTATAGCTTTTCCCAGAAACGCAGCACTCACAAATTCTTATTTACACACACACACACACACACACATAAATATATACTATATATATATAAAGTGGATTAAAAAAGTCAACATGGAGCATTCATCAATAAATCGATAGCCACACATTTTTTAAGTGACTTCGGCTTTCAAAAATATTCCGAGTTAAAAATGATGAAATTACATAAATATTCACTTAAAATTTAATAAACAGAAAATGCAGAAGCGGTGGTTTTCGATATCCGATATCGAATTTATGTAGTTCATACACCCTAGTGGTGGAATGTACACCATAGTGGTTGAATTGATAAGATTTTAAGGCACCAATGAAGTTTACAGAGACGATATTTATCAGTTCTCGTAAACCAATATCACTGAGGTAATAACGTCTCTAGCGGAAAAATGGCAAAAAGTGGTCGACCAAAATGGCACATATTTGCCTGTTTATCTGTATGTTCTCGATAGCACAAAATAATGTTCTCAATTGAATCTGAATAAGTCCAAACTTTTTTCTCCTCTTTGCCTTTATTAAAAACCTCATATATTAATTTTTTATTATTAAATAAAATTTTCATCGTTAAATTGCGAACTCTGACATAGCATCCTAAGATAATGAAAAATGTGTGTACGTACATCAAAAAAGTAACATGAATTCAAAAAAAGAAAAACAAAAAAATTGCTAATTACTGATACATCACTGGCATTAAGACCATTGATATTTTATTACTGTTGTTTTCATCGAGTTCGCGAATGCAAGGGGATATATGAAATTTAGGCTATATTGGCACCAAAAAATAACAACATATTTAAAAAATATTTATCAGCACCATACGTATATATTAGGGTGGTTAAAAACAATGTTTTTTTACGCTTGGTACTCTATAAAATAGAGTTTAAGACAACACAAAGAAAGTCTCTCCAAGGCGTTAATTGTGAAGGTGAGATTCCCCATCTTAAAATATTCTACTTTTCTTATTTCTAATTGGAAAAATTTAAATATTGCTTCAAACTACGTAACTTTTGTGTCATAGATTTCTAAGAAACTTGAATGCTTTCAAAACGGCTTCGTAAACCTAGCACCCGGAGAGACTTCCTTGGAGATGTCTAAATACTGAACCGGGTACTACCATATGTGACTAAATATATAAATTTTTTTTTCACCCACCCTAATGTAGGTGCATGTCTATAAAAAAATTTACAAATGCTTCGACAGTTATTGAAGGGCTGTCTTTTTACGCGAATGCATTGGCAAGCTTGCATGCTGCATCAAATATTGTAAGTGCATATATTGGAAAATCCATACATCAACGCATATGAAAGGTGTTGTTGTTGGTGCAGCGCTGATAAGCGTAATTTGATGTTTGCTTTTAGTGATAAAAGGAAAATGTTATTTTAAATGAATCGCCCGAAAATAAATATTTTTAAGCGAAATGTACGTTTTTGCCAGAGCCTGTCAGTTAGCTAATGACAGCATGATCGAGCTTTTACTGAGAACGCCCTATTGTGTAGAAGTCCTTTATACCGTGGACTCTGGCAATGATGTATTTGCACTTGTATCTACATATTTATTCTATTATATCCGAATACTTTTTTTGTGGTTCTTTTTATTTGCTAAATAAACTGATCGATCAGACTCAATTTACGATATTTTAATATTTATGTATTATGTATTTATAATGTTTGTTATCATTCGAAAGAGCATTATTTCCATTTGTTTTTTGTGGACTACTTCTTTCAAATGCTGACTACATCTCAGATGGTTCATCCATTGAGTTGAATTTTAGAAGACGAGCATTCCGGCTGGTAACTTGCCAATGACACGAGTGATGTTCTTTCCAATGCCTGAATCGAAGCGGGATTGTCCACATAGACTTTAGACTTTACATATACCCACAGGAAAAAGCCTAACGGCGTAATATTACACGAAATTGGTAGCCAATCGACCGGACCAAAACTAAAAATTATCTACTCATCGAAGTAAATTCTCAATAAATCCAATGATTGGTGCGATGTGTGGAAAGTGTCGCCGTCTTGTTCCAACTTAATGTCGCCGAGATCACGAGCTTCAACATGGTATCATGCATCAAGTAGTGGATTATAATTGCGCGATAACGGTCCCCATTGACAGTTACGTTCTCATCCAATAAAATCGTTGTTTTTTCTAGACGAAATATCATCTCTTGAATCTCTTCAGCTGCCCTTAGTCCCAAATGATGCAATTTTGCTTGTTTACATACCCATTGAGCCAGAAATAGGCTCGAAAATGTCGAATTTTCTTGGAACTATATTTTCTTGACTGCGTGCTGGTCGTCGTCTATTCGTTCGAATATTATCCAATAATGAATGCTGGGTCTCGCGATGGGTGAAGGTCTTGCGAGTAGTAAGCCCAGCAGGCCGATTATGTTGACGACAAGTTGAGCGAAGCGCGCGAGCACATTCTTTACAGAACGTGAATTCTCGTAATAAAGTTGAACGATTTTTAACGTTGTTCAGGCATAAGAGTTTCCATGAAGAAATGCCAAACAACATTAAACAAAAATAACATGACAGCATGAAACGACTCACGCGTGATCTGTTAAAATTCAAACTCTTATTTCATAGAAATTTTATCACATATAGTAATTGCTTCAGCCATCTTATTAATTGCAATTGGAATCCTGTAGCAGCATCCCAATTCACACTGTGTTCAGTTTTTAATTGAACTCAGTTTGAGAGTGGTATATTTCCGACAAAACTTACATTGCTTTTAAAATGTCATTACTTTTCCAAACAGAAAAAGAATAAACACACGAAAATAAATGGAAAAAAGTAGAATTTGCTCAATTACTCATGCAATCCCATTTGCATTTGAAGCTCAGAAATTCTCGTCTCATTCTTTTATTTTCCAACATTCGCAGTTGAGTCAAGGAGTGAAAAATTTGAAAGCGCATAACACACATACATACATAGCGCATAAGTGTTTATAAAAGCTTGCCAAGTCGTGTAGTTTTCTCCAAACACATAGGAACATTTGCCATGAGAAGGAACATGTGTGTTTACGAAACTACGTATTAACACACGAAATTGCATTTTAATAATTAAGCAGTTACTAAATACATATGGACAAGCACCCTTTTGCACCCCCTAGCACCTACATAAAGCTCGTGAATTCTTTTTACTTGGAAAACTTTCAGAAGGACGCACGTTAGAGAAATATGTTAATGTGCATATGTGTGTGTGCACGTGCGCATAGTAGCTAACGGGTGAAAGCGCACACATACGGAACAAATGTATTTAACTACTTGTTTGCATTACATTTTCTATCTTTCCACACAAGCGCGCTTCTGCTTTGGCACTCATCCTTAGCTTGTCACCAAGTCCACACAAGCTCAAGTGTGTGTGTGTGTGTATATAATGTTGCCCGTAGGCAAAACAAATTATTATAATAAGCTTGCTTTAACCTTTTCTCACTTGCGTTGGGTGCACAGTGGAAGTACCTTGAACAAAAAAACTTAAAAACAAAACTGAAATTTTATTTAGTTTAATACTGAATAGTGAAGCTTAAGCTGGGCGGCTGCTAGAAAACAAACAAATATTCGTACCGCTGAGATCACTATTTTGTTAATGACATCAGAAAAAAGTAATTTTTGGTCGAAAAAGCTTGACTGGACAACAACGCTTCTTAAATTTAACTTCTTTAAACTATTTTTCAATTATTATACAAAAAACGGACCACAGCGGCTTGTTGCTATACCACAAGTGCACTTTTAAAATACACTGCACATAAATAAGCCGAATAAAGCACACTGCAACCTAAAAGCACCGCTTTGTGCGCTTTGTTGCAGTTGCAACAACGTTTTCGACACTTTAAGTCGTCCATCTTCCACTCGAAAGAGTCTGAGTCATTCGTCCAACCGCACAATCTGCACGATGGATTACAGCACGCTGCACTGAGGTCGAGTGGCTCTACACACACGCTCACGCACACGCTCACGCACACGCACACACAACCAAGCCGTGCCACCTGAGCGCCACGCCAGACCCATTACGCAACACAAGCACACTATGAATTGCAAATTATTGAATATGCTTACAAACGAAGTGGCTACAAATGAAATTCCAACACACAATTTCTGCTTTGCACAAACGGAAATAGGTCAAAGTGCAGGAAGCGCAAAAGCAAAGCACTTCAACGCGGTTTCTTACCATTTTTTATTACACACATGCCACATACGTACAAGTGTAAGTGCGCTTGTGTGCAGCGGCGAAGCACCATATTGACCTTAACTTGTACAAATCATTCCGAAAATAGGTACGTCTAACGCTAGTGCACACAGAAGCTATTCTTGATTAAAGTGTGGCAGCAGGTAGCAAGCAACCAAGTGAGGACAGCGGAGGAGGAGCAATAGATGCAGGTTTTTGCATTTCATATGATACTTGTCTAGAATAAACTAAAAGCTAAGCAATGGATCTTTTATTCGTGGATGTGATGTCAGCGAGGCATACTTTCATTCGCGGCAGTAACGGGGTTTTCAATAATAAATCAAACAACAACGGTTTAGGATATCAATGAATCTCTTCGTTCCAGTGAAAGTACAATCGATGCCATTATGTATGGAATTCGACTACTTTTGAACGCTTGCAGAAGTCCGAACCCAATTTTTGACGGTTTTCAAGCATAAATCAGCAATTTTACGTTCGATATTCGTACGAAGTTCACCAATCGCCGCTGTCATGTTGATATAGACCATAGACTTGACATAACTCCACAGGAAATAATCCAACGCAGTCAAATCGCACTACCGGTCAATTTACTGGGCCATTTCGTTCACCAAACTTGGTTTTCAATAAATCGATTGTGGCATTCGCTGTGTGGCTTGTGGCGCCGTCTTGTTGAAACCAACAATTGTCCAAGTCCATTTCATCCAATTCGGGCCAACAATATTCCATTATTATTGAGCCAAACCGTATTTTTTTCGCGATCCAATGATGACTCAATTCACACGAACTCATGTGTGAATTGCTGCCTGACCCATATTTTGCGTATTTATGAAGCCATTCAGCCAAAAATAAGCCTCATCGCTGAAGATGATTTTTCGATGAAAACCCGGTGAGTTTCCAAGCTGGTGGTCCAGCGGCTTCATTTATTGCGTCAATTTGATCTTGTAAAGATGTAGGCCAAGATCTTTTCGCGAAATTCGCCACAATGCAGGGGAATATTTTGTACTGTGCCTGTGGATTCAAATTTTTCCACTAGATGTAAAATTGTTGATCTGACAAGACGATTATGAGAAGCGCCCTTAAAGTTGGGGCCACTGACTTCAAATTTCGGTGGTAAATTTTAATAATTTCAACTCGTTGGTATATCGTATATCTTTCCACGATAAAATGGCAAACTTTACTGAAGAGAAATATCAGAACAAAAATATGGCGTCGTTTACTGTCCCTATCGGTCTACTTTTGCAGCGATCCTATTGAAAAGCCCGTCAGAAACATGCCTTCTAAATGCTGTTACTGTCATGCACTGACCAATCAGCTTTAAAAGAACTGAAGTGTTCCTGAATTGTTCATAATATTGGACTACAGAGAAATGCTTCATTTGTTCCTATTTTCATCTTTTATGTTTGAAAAATTTTAAAATATATACGGCTGACTATTATGCAAATTCATGGCTATGAGTTTCAAACTTGTCCCACATACATTGCTGTTGTTATTGTACTTCAACATTTATTATACTGATGATACATGCTGGGAGTATGCTTGTGCGTGTATGTAAGCGAATATGAACAAAGGACAAAAACTTTGAAAACACTTGCGCGTGCATTCTTTCTTTGAGGTCCTTCGCTCAAATATTAATCGATATCGATTATCTAGCGTCCTCGCAATGATAACTGTCCCAAAAGAAATACGAAACACGTTCGGCTGCCATAAATACAACAACATGCCTACAAATTTATGTTAAATAAATACACACACAAATAAAAGCTGAACACATTCACTAAAACCCATTTTGATAGATGCTTAGGTTTTATATTTATTTGTTTTATAACTGATAGTTGTTTTGTGGATGGACTTAGTTAGCATGCAGTTTTGAAAACTTATTCAGCTTTACAGTTAGATGAGTGAAGATATAAATTTAAACTATAAATTTTAGTCTGTTATCTTTGAGACGTCGAAGGTCGTATTCTAATAGCCATGTGAGCGATAAAATAAGAGAAAGAGGACGTACGCTGCGACAGTTCATATCACTAATATGAAGTGCTAAGCTTTTGGGAATCAAAAATGTCGAGTATAGTCTCATCTTTCAAACTCAAAAGCAACATAAAACCATAAATAACGGAATTGTGCAAAATTCTGTTAAAAGCTCCCAATAGAAATACATTTGTTTTTCATTTCTATTGTTCGAAAATTTTCACGCAACCACAAAACCGAAATAGAACATGGGAAAGAGTCATAAAAGTTTAACGGCGATTGAACAAACCCACAAGCATTTATTTGGCTAGCAATTAAAAATATGGTCAGCTGCGGTTCGAATAAGTTTGAAACGATTTTCCGGGTCATTTTCGCACAAAGGATTTATTACTAAGCAGTTAAGTTTGTAAACAATCGGAATCAATTTAGAAATGTATATCTGGAATTTATTGCGCTTAGTGTCACAAACTCGAACACTAAATAAGGCATACTAATAAATTATTACACTCATAAAAAAGCATTGCACAAACAATTTACGCAGTCGAAGAAGTGTAGCTGCTCAGTTTCTTCCACAGCTTGCATTGTAATAGTTTACTCGCTGAAATTGGTCACAGTAAATATTAAACTGGAGAAATCACTTGTGGTCAACCTTGCAACACATGCAGTTTATGCATATAGCATGTGGTATTTGCCGCAATTAAACGAGAATTATGTATGACTGCTTTTTATATTTTGATATTTGGTGACGCTAGAGCTGCAAACTGGCAACTCACAACTTTATGATAAAATATAACATTTTTGGTGGTGTGCGTGCTCAGAATGCAATGGCTATTTTTTTTTTTAACGTAACGTACAGTATTCATATCGGCAAAAAAGAAATATTAAAAAAATACCATAACGGTGTTTAGAAACAACGTGACAGGTGGCTCACGATAAGGTGTCGATTTATACGTACGCGCCCAAAAGTAAACAGCAGTCGTCTGGGTGTTTCAGAACGAACCGGATCCAATAAAAGCTAATCGCGCGCAAAGCACATTCATAAAAACGGTTGGTTGTTTTTTTAGAAAAACTGGATATGTCGAAATCATACCTATAGAACATTGCAGAATAGTAAATTCAGATTGGTACTCAACCATTTTTTGCCAGTTGTCTTTCAATAAATAAGAAAAACCAACCACACAAGACGAAAGCTCCCACACAAGGACAGAAACAACTGCATTTTTGAACACACAAAACATAGATTTGATGAGTAAACGACCGTTAAGTCCTGACTTGGCACCGAATAACTTCATTTTATTCGTATACGTAAAAAATAAACCAAGAGATCAAAGTGTTTCGGCATCGATAAGGCGCTTGATGGATTCAAAACACATATTTTTGATATTTTTCATAGAACCACCTCAATGTAGCCCCCAAATCCACTGTTTATGTACATCAAATGTTCGCAAATATAAAAATGCACTGTTATAAAATAGAAACGCGCGTCAATAAATCGCTCACTAAAATATAATGCGGTATATTCTACGTGCCTATATATATACACTAATACATACATAAATATATATATGAACATAAATACATAACATATGAGTACTGCTTGCAGAATGGATTAATATGGCTGATGAGAGCAGCGGAAATCAGCTGTCATTTAACTGCATTTACAGGTCAAAAGGAAATAGAGAGAAAATAATTACGGTATTTAGCAAAAATAGTTCAATCGCAATCGATTTTGAAGGACATTAATCTTGGATGAACTATGAACATGACAGTTGCAATTGAACAGAAATAATTGGAGTTTATTTATACTAAATTTCGATTCTGGCTTCGGGTGTCATTCTTGGAGTTTCTTAATATAATTAATTGAGAGTAAAGTAATCATTTTCTCTGATGAGCTTTACAAATTTTTAGACTTTAAACAAATGAATTGAAATCACAAGTGCTTACTTTAGAGTTTATTTGCAGCTTTTTTAGAACTTTATTTAGGAAAGTAGATTAATTCTGCCTCTCTCTTTGATTGTAAAACTTACTTAGTTGGTTTAGCGCAATTTGGTCAATATATGTGTGAAGTATAATTTGCAAACTTAATAAGTATGTGGTATTAATATTGAGTAGACATAGTGGATTCAACAAATATATAGATTTTTATATCCTTGAAGAGTGCACACACCATTTGTGTATTATTCTAAGCACACACGAAAATAAGTTTCTTTTGATTAGAGCTATGAAAATGAATGTGAAACGTCAATGGAACATAATAGAGGTAGATAAAATAGAAAGCGTTTCGCTGTGCAAAAATGGAGACGGCCGAATTTATATTTAGAAAAAATAAAATCAAACTTATGTTTTTATAAAAATGTAACACCATTTGAAGCATTACTGAATCAACTACATACCAGAAACTCAGACAGCGTCTTTTATTCAGTGTACAGATATTGCATCTCATCTCTCGTTACGCTTCCGCTTTCAAATTTCAAACCGCTTTCGCTGCTCTTCTAAGCGCTCTTACAATTTAGGTGCCGCTAGTTTCAGAACCCTCATAAAAAATCTAATAAATAAATTGTGTACGAAAGCATACCTCTTCTCTCTCTCTTCTTTGCTGGGGTTGAATCGTTAAAGCGCAACAGTTACACATTTTATATTGGTAGTTGTGTACGACAACATAAATGCCTATGAACTTTGCGGGGACCTGCGAACACGCGTGCGAGCATTTAGAAAGCAACAGCCTATTTGGTTCCAAATTTTGGAAATGTGGTGTTTGGTATGGAAGGCTTTGCCGCATCCACCGGCAGCAAAGACATAAAAAAAGAATACAAGTAAGGGAGGTCTAAGTTGGTGCGCAGTCGTATATTAAATATTGTTTGTGTGAGTAGTCGGAAACGTCTTTTCGTATTTCTAATCAAACTTCAACTTATACTACCATATATGGTTTTTTCGAAAAAATTTTAGATATTGATGCATAACCAAGGTACAAAATCAACCAGAACAGCGATGCTTAAATATTATATTCGGCATGTGGACGCTGGTGGTAGTGAAGGAGTTCAATTTTCCATTTTTCGACAAGAGTTCTGCATTTCTGTAAGTCTTCAGTTCGTACTACTTAAGAAGAAGTTTCGGAAAATTTCACAATAAGGTATTTTAACATTATCATTTTATGCCTATGGTGGCAAGGCAATGTTTGAAATATATTTAAGACAAACAAGCTCTTACATACTGCGCAACGTGTGCCTAGTGTACAAAAAGGGGTGCGCGGGTGAAATGTAGCGATTGTTAGGATAAATGGCACTTAGCCTTGCGTTCGGTTGCTTCGCGTCTTAGATTAGCGCACGTAGAGCATGAAATTTATAACATTTAGTAGGCGAAACTTTCTACTCCACGCCATTTACCCTAAACGCTTTCGACGTTAGTGCCTTTTGCACCCTAAGAGGCATTTTTTCTCTCAATTGCTATTTTTTTCATTTTCAACTTTTGATGAAATGCCAAGAAAACTGTTTTGCATTCCCTTCCAGAGAACAACAAATATGCCAATGCCACAGGCTTTTGAATACCAACCGTGCGTGCGTGTTATTCGATTGTGTGTGTGTCCTCTAAATTTGTCCTTTGCGCCTAATACTTGCAGGATAATTTGTGTGAAATTATGAAAAAAGACCCCTTGGCCTTTTGGTGGAAGACTTTAACCCTTTCCGGCTATTTGTAACGCGGTGCTCAAGACACTCGCTTGCAATAGCTCTCTGAGCGGTTCGTTAAATTGCTGCTTGCTGACGTTCTAATGCGCTTTGCATGTCCGTCTACTTAAGTGAGTCCACGCAACGGTGCTTACGTGTCGCCTCACAGTATTTAGAGTAAAAACTGAAATGCCTTTGTGTACAATGGTAACTCAAACTACTTTTAGAAAACTGCAAACAATTTTCAAATATACAAGTATATCGAAAAATATAGAAAACTATTTTTTTGCTTTGCAAAAACTTGTCACGTTTCTTCTTAATATTGCTTTACTAAAACTTCCTAAATTAAAATTTTTAATTTCTAATATCACAATACGAAAAACTGGAGCACATAAATGCGCTTGTCTCTATAGCCACATATACCTTTAACGAGTTTGATCTTAATTTGACTTTGCAAATTTACTGTCACTGAAAGCTGTAAAAATTTATAATTTCATTAAAAGCTGGTGCTATAAGCAACCTCACTCCAACATTTTTTGATAGACCAAAATGTATGCCGTGCCAATGCCAAACTGTTTCAGTCCCAAATACAAGCACACACACACTTAAATATGTATGTATAAGCACATGAAGCCAAGTGCCGAGGGGCAGGTACTATGTTTTCTTTTTTAATTTTCACACCCCATTTCAAATTATTCATGTAAATACATGGAACGTGTAGGTATTTCCGAGTCTCAAGCTGCAGCAGTGCTGAGTCTTCTCAAAATATATACGAAATGCTTCGGAGAATTTGTGAAAAGTGAATAATGTTGCATTCAAGTGGGAAGTACAACATTTAAATGCCTAGCAGTGAAAGCCCGACGCCAATTGTGCTGCTCCGGCGCAAATATGGAAATATTTAGGAAGATGTAACACGTTGTCAAGGCAACCAAATTGTCATAGAAGTGAGCAGATAGGAATTTAATCACAGCTGCTGAATGCAAATGCATATGTTTTTACATGTCGATTCATGCATGGCACACTTTTGTATAACATTTCCCCTTTCATACATACATACACATAAATATTTGCATATATACCAGTACAACAGAATTATTCTTGGAATAATTTATGATCTGCAATAGATGCAAAAATTATTTCTGTTGCTTTACCTATGCTATTTGCATAATAAATTCGTGATTGATATAAACCCAATGTCGGCTTTATTCATTTTCCTTCCATTGGAATTAAGGACTTTGTATGTGTTGGAACTAGCATAAATTCCACCAATTTTCTAAGCCTGGAGTGCAGTATAACCAACAGATGGTACTTTGCGATAGGTAGCAATTGAAAAGCAGCTCCCTCTCTCGACGAACGAAGCTACGCTCTATAAGTATCTTCTTATTCCCGTCCTAACCGCAGAAACATGAACGATGACGAACCCAGGAACCCAGATGATCTTTGGGATCAGTAGACAATTCAGAAGTCACTGTCAACGAAAAAGTTTAACTACAAGGCTCTCATTATTTCCTTGGATCCGTCCGCGTGAGTCATGAATATTGAATAAAATGGAACCATAGGCAATATGAGTTCTACGACGACTTGGACATAGTTAAGCACACAAGAAATCAAGGAATGCTAAGTCATGCCATCCGCATGGAATATAATGCTCCAGCTAAAAGCTCCTATGATTCGAAATCCATGGTTAGATAACAAAAATAAGGGCTTCTGCGCACACAATGAAAGAACCAGACACATAGCGAGCTGCCTGCACTTGGGACGTATGTATAACTGGTGAGACCTCACAAAGGATAGAGGCAACTGGCGAAGTCTTGTTTTCTCAGCTCAGACCGACCAACGCTGGTGGTGCCAAAGAAGAAACAAATTCTGATTTACACATCGGTCGTAACTCAAGTTTTAGGACCATACACTTCGTTAATATTTTTTTAAGAAACAAAGTTATTTTATTTTGATAACTTAATAATTCTTTAGCTCAGGTGTGTATATTTTCGTACATTTTCCCTAACTGTACTTTTTCGAACCTATATGAAGTGTAAATGGCGAAGTTTCTACACAATCAAACTCAAATCATGAAAAGCTTTTGGATAAGTCAATTCCAGAATAAATACAAAAAAATAGCACCAGTACGAACTACTAATGGGAATTGGAAAAAATGTCGGATTTTTCTACTGGGACTTCCATGCGCGTACTGACAGTTCAATATCCATTTTATTTTTCATTCTCATATTGAAACTGAAATCATGTCATTGTACACACATTTCGTCAAATTGAAGCGGAAATGCAAATAAAAGCTAATCGGCGCTGCGCTGTCAATTTGTGAGAATCGTGCCAGCATTGCTTTTATTGTTGTGGTGGCATTTGTAGAGCTTTAAAATTTTCAGAGACAATTCAATATTTTTTGTTATTGTTTATAGACACTGCTGGTAGCAATAACAATAAAAACATGAAGAGTAAAGACAAGTGCGATTTGCTGTAAGAAATTCACAAAATTTCTGCAGACTTTTGACTCAACTCCGCATACGCATATATATGTACACTCGAAAACGCTCACTTACCTACTTATGCATATTTTTAACGAAGGACTACTGGAAATCGCACCAAATCACACTTCATATATGCAAAATTTCTTTCGCCTCAAATTATGGTTTCTGCTTTTGCGCCCACTTTCTCGCCTTCTTTTCGCACTGGTCTCCACTGACTGACACTGCGCGGTCATTTTGGGCGATTTTCACTTAATTACAATGCCTAAACGTCATTAATACGTGACAAAGTGCGCAGCGTAACGCCTTTTTGCAAACCAACGCACACCACCCTCCCACACATACACACGCGCGCAATGAATTCTAATTAATGAAAATGAAGACAAGTAATTGAGCAATTAATCGCCATAAAATTGGCATGCATTTAATGGAATTTATTTCGGTTGCGTTGGGCATTTTCAGCACTGTCCGCTGCCATTTTGCGACCAGCAAATGCGTTCGTCGGTATCTGTGTGTGTGGCATTTGTTTGGCGGAGACTCGAATTACTTAAGAAACAAAATATGGCAGCGCTGGAGTCACCACAAAGGGCGGTAGCGCAGTTTTACGCGGAAACGGCCATGCAAATTCCGCCAAATGCATACATGTGTGTGCGTGTGTGAGTATGTGGTTTGAATATGAAAATGCCACATGAACGCTGACCTGCCACACCCGCTGTAAACGCGCTAATTACACTATCACGACTGCGCGCCTTTCATATAAAATGCCTAATTAAAGACACTCGCTCTTGCCTTGCCTTGATTGGCAACTCGAGCGTGCTCCGAAATGTGCGCTTTCCGCCTGCAACGCAAAAAGCTGGTAATTTGCTTAACTCCTCGGCGACAGCGAAGACACCGAAGCATGCTCAAGTCCTCACAGTGATTGCCACCTACTTTATGGCATTGCGCAGCTTAACTAGATATGAATTATGTAAGCGAAAGATGCCAACAATAACCCGAAATTCCATGCACACATAGTGAAAATCACATACAGCTCTTTTGTTCTTGAACTGAGGTGCTTATTGATAATGGAGAGCTGTAATGTGAATTGTGTTTCGTTGAGCGTCACTCACATAATGAATACTTAGATATCGATGTATGTATACATATGTGATTGTAGAGGATTTATATGTCTGCTACGTGCGAACATTTAGCATAAGTGCAAAAATTTTAGGTACTCTAAGAGAGAGAGAGAGAGGATATGCGAACAAAATTTTTATAATAGAAGAAATCATGAAATAAAGAATAATCAAAATAAGTTTTCAAAGAAAAAAAAAACATTATGCTTGCCTATGTATATATAGAGATCTGTGATCTTTTCTTAGAAAATCTCCTAAATTTTTTTAGAATT
>NW_017534508.1:418035-433653 GCF_001853355.1 Bactrocera latifrons
TTTTTTAATTATAGATTTTTTAAATGGCTATAATTGATCTATTCTAATGGGAAAACTTATAAATGTTATAATAAGCAGTCGATAAATCAAGCAAGGCCTTATATTTCCTTAACAAAATTGTTGTTATAAAGCCAACAAAGTTTTGTCCTTGAACTCTTTCACGCTTTCTTTCCGCACAAATGCTTTAAGCCCTTCGCAACAACCAAATGTTATAGTCAAATTTGTCCACCCAAATTCTCCAAACAAGTGAGAGCACAAACTAAGGCATGAGTTACTTGAATGTCCGAAAAAATCGAAAAATATAAAATATAAAAAACCAAAAAAAAAAATGCAAGTAATAGAACAAACAATTACTTCTCACACAAACAATGAGAAAGTGAATCAAATATGCGTATCCTTGACTTTATATCGAAGTTTTTTGTACTTCTTATTTCACTTTCTGCCGCCTTCCGCACTTTCCAGTCGCCCAAGCATCAGCGAGGCCGCAACGCAGCAGGCAGACTGTCGGGCATTCTGCAGACGCGCTCACGTCACAAAGACTATTTAGGCCGCCTGCCAGTTAAGTTTCATGTGCCTGGAGCGCCTCAAACCGCAAACTATCACTGTTGAAACCTACTCGCCATTGCAGCGGCGCGCATACTGTTGCATTATTTCGCAAAGTTTATTTTTTCCAATGACTTTTTAGAATAAAGCCTGTCTCGCTTTATATTAAGGCAAATGCCATGAATAAGTGAGGCATAATTATAAGCACTGCTTGTGAATTCTTCCAGTACACTCACTTTGGTCGAAGTTTGCTGGCAAAACAAATCAGCCAAGAATGGAAGTTTTGTGCAAAATTGTCTGGTGCACAATTGCATTGAATTTAGATTAAAGTGCTTGTAAAATTTGTTAAAAATAAGTAAGACCATTCATTTCGGTTGCACCGAAGCTATAACACCCACCACAAATACAAAAGATTCCTTACAAGAACTTGATTTTGATTGAACAGTTTGTATGGCTATATGCTATAGTGAACCGCTCTGAATAATTTTTCTCGGAGACGGCTTTATTGCCTTTGGTTAACTTCTATGACAAATTTCGTGACGATATCTTCAAAAAGGAAAAAGCTGTCCATACAACTCTTGTTTCCAATCCTTCAATTTGTATGGCAGCTATATGCTATAGTAGTCCGATCTAAGTAATTTCTTCGAAGGCTGAATTGGTATGTCAGATAATAACCACAGTCAGTTCGTGATGATATCTCTAAAAATGCAAAATTTGCCTATACTACTCTTGATTACAATCTTTCCTTTTGTATGTCAGCTATATGCTAAAGTGGTCTGATCTAAACCATTTCCACAAAACCCAATCTGGTATATTAGATAATAACTCCAGTACGAAATTCGCGACGATATCTTCTAAACTGAATAAGTTCTCCCTACAAGCACTTGATTCCAATCGGTCAGTTTCGATGGCAGCTATATGTTATATGGGCCCAATCTGCAAAAATTTCTTCGTAGATTGGACCATTATCTTATATAAAAACGTTAGTCAAAATTTCGTGGTGATATCTCCTAAAATTAAAAAGTTATATATACAGCTATATGCTATAGTAGTCCGGGGGATTCCGCCAAATGGGCAACTTTTTTGCGAGGAAAAGACTTGTGCAAAATTTTATATCTCCGACCCTATAAAAGAGCATATGGAACGTGTTTTTTTTTCAACAAAACCTTTTTGGTCTCTACATATTTACTCAATTTTATTAAAAGAATTTCTATCCTTTATGCCTTGAAAATGATTTAAGCAAACTTTTATACTTACAAAAAATTATCCAAACACGATTTCCTCCGCTTTCCAACCTTTGGCGTATAAATTTTGCTTTGTATTTTGCTGGGTATTAATTTTAAAGTTGTATGCTGTGTGCTTATTGTTATATAAGTATTATCTTACAATATTTATTGCTTGCGTTTCTATTATTGTGTTTTTATTGCTCTGTTGAAAACTACTCCGGTTCCCTCAAAACATTTTCGCTTTGAAATGCATGATTTTTCACTTTTTCAATATTCGATTGTTTACTTTCTTTTTTTTATAAACTTTTCATTGGTAATTTTACGCTTGTGTTTTCATATTATATTTATAACTAAAATTATTGCAGTTTTTTTATGAACTTTTTAAATATTTTTCACTTGATGCTTGATTATGCGGAATTTTATTGCTTTGCTTTCGGTTTGTATTCTAAATGATTTCAGATAACAAAACTTGTAGAAACTAGTAGTGGCAAAAGTTTTCTGTCTGTGTGCAGTTCAGTTCGTTCGGCAATAAGGGAAGCTGATAAAATGTTTGCATAAATATACATTTCAAAATAATGTTGCGGAAAATAACTACAAACACATATACAGTTGCACATGAAAATGTCTATTTAAAAAGGAAATGCAAAGAAAAGTCATAACCGCGTCTTTTGCGCCACAACACATTGAGTTTCCTGGCTTGCTGCGCGACCCGTTGGCTGATCCAGTGTTTGCGTATTGTTTTTGTGACGTTTCGCAGCTGCTTTTGGCGCAGCGAACGTGTCGGCACGTGCCCTTTGGGAACTTGGTTTTTCGCGTCACCGCGCAAACACGCTAAAAAGCCAACAACAAGTAGAGAAAATAGAAGAAAAAATAAACCCTGAAAATATCGACTCGACGCTGCGCTGCTGTGCTGCAATGAAGCGCGCGGTGGCTGAGATTTTATGCGCTTGCTCAGACAAATTTACAATAGTTTTGTTTACCGCTTGCATTCGTAGCTTGGCCTTTGCTTGCTGTGCTTTGGTACGTTGCTACACAGCTGCTTCATAAGAATAACAATTGTCGTTTTACTGTTGCCACATTTTCGGTATTTTTCGAAAAATGCTTCCGCTTTTACTCCTTACTAAAGCGCTTTCGCCAGTTCTCCACGGCGCAGCCAACGGCACGAACTACTTTTGGCTTTTGGTGCTCGCTGTCGCTGGCTGCAGCATTTTCGTTGTTTCCTTTTCGCTATCCTTTTACACGTCGCTACAATATGCAAATATTTGCAATCCTAATGACAATGACAGTTACATTCGCAAACAAAGCGACGCCTGTAGAGGCACGTGCCGTCACAACATATACATACGTATATATATAGAAGCGCCGTTATACAGTTACACATAAAATAACTTATTGCATTTCGTTGGCCAACCGCAAAAGCGCAGCACAATTTACTCGCAATTCCAGTTGGTTTCAACCGGCTTTCGCCTTCGACACTTCTCTGCTTTGTCTACACACATAAATATATGTACATATATATGCTCAAATTTGCTGTCATTGCTGTGCTGTTTATTTGCAAGCGTCATTTTCGACGTTTGTAAACGTCATACATACATACATCTTGAGTGTGCCTTTCGTTGCCTTTCACAGAGGTTGGTTGGTGTTTCCATAACTGCCTCTAAATTCAATTTTATGACAAAAGGCACGTCGCTGCCACATACCATGTAAACAACAACAAGCCGGCTTCAGTACGTATGTATATTACCAGCTTTTTCTCCTGTGACTCACCCCCTGAACGACCTCTAATGGCAAAGCCGCGTATATTTAGTATCATCTGTAGCCATCTACATCATTTTTCATGACTTAACTGCATTTTCGTGTTATCTTTTATTTAATTTGTTGCATTTGATTACAATTTGTTTACATGCAAAACACACGACGCTCATTTTTGTCCATATAAATCATGCAGAATGAGCTTAAATTGAAAATAATGCTTAACCTTTGGGCACAAGATTTATATCTTGTGAGTTAAAACTAAGTATAATGCATCGCGAAGTTGAAATTCGGAGCCCTCTCCCCTTCAAAAAAAAAAATTTCATGTGCTCGTAGTAAAATAAATTAAGCGGTCGTGCTCTAAAGAACAGTATGCCTGCAGATAAATAACAAATTACTAGTCTATTACCAAGCGAAGCCTCAAAATCACTCTTCTTCTTCTTCTTCTTCTTCTTCTTCTTCTTCTTCTTCTTCTTCTTTAGTATGTCTAAATTATTTTAGCTTTATTTTATTGGTTTTGAAAAGCCACATGCAGGCTCTTCCCCTTCCACACTGCTGCTGTTGCTGCTGCGTTGTCACGAATATCGCAAGTCACTCATACGCCCAGTGTCACCGCCGTGACGCTGCCATGGCAGTGTGCCACTACATTTCGCACTTCATTCGTGAATGTGAAAAGTCAATTCGAAATCGATAAGCGGCGCATGCTATTGACATTGAGTGCGCATGCAAAGTAGACGCCGAAAATAACGGTTGATTGTATGCATAACGGTTGGTTGCATGAATTTGTGACGCTCAAATGACAAACTGTCTAACGAATGCAAAATGAAAAGACGAGCCACAGTTCACGCTGACACGACTACAATTTTCGCATATCCGTGTATTTGTCGAAATGGCGTGACAAACGCATATTAGCACATTTCAAATAGCAAACAAGAACTGAACGGTTCTTTTTTTTTATTTTGTTGGCAAGCATGTTTGCTTAATAGCGAAATTTATTAATTAAATTCGATTTTGTTGCATGCAGCTAGCGCTGCGAGTGCTGTGCAAGCTGAACTGGGTGGCATGTCTACGGCGGCAGAAGCCATGAACCGGCTGACAATGCTGCCATTGTTGCACAATGCGACCGCACATTGACCCAATGACCCTCATTTCGACAGTTCATTGAGCAAAAGCGCTTGATAATTGCCAACGCTTGACATTCCCTTTTGCAGGTTTACCGTATTGTTGTCACTTAACAATGTCTTAAATCCATTACAAAATTCTCGTGTTTTTGCGTTCCATTCGTCCGTCGCCCGTCGCTTGGCTCGTCCTTGTGCTTGTCTCTTGCTTGTTTGCTTTAATGGATTTTATTTCCTCAGTTACCACGTTTCTCCCAAAAGCATTTCGGTCTTATTTCTCGTGTTTTCGTTGCAGTAGAGTTATTATTTACATGCCGTTAACTGTTTTCAGTTCAGGTGTCACTTGTATTTTATTGTTGTAATATTTTAGCTCAATTTGTTCTATAAGTCATTTGAACTTTATTTTTTTTTTTTTTATTGGGTGTAAAGCCTGGCCTGTAAAGCCAGTTTTGTTTTCGGACAGCAAAAAAAAGGGGCTTTTATTTCGGTTTCTTGAATCTGCTTTTTTGTAGAGATATGTATATGTTGGTTGTTTTTTTTATAAGAAATTCGATTTTCAAAAAGAAATAACATGCTGTTAAGTAATATTATAGTCAAGAATTTAGCCTCATTTAAATTTGAGAATGCAATGCGTCTGAGCACTGCTTTGCTATAGTTTCATTTTTTCACTTGGCCATTCAACCAAAAGTTAGTTCAACGATGAAATTGAAAAAATTTTTCTTGCGACGGGTCGCATGAACCTAAACACTATCATGGTAATGAATTTAGAGATTTCCTAACGTTATTCCGAAGTAAGCCCGTTCATTATGAAATAACCAAACGGAGTATAATTCAAGTAACATCTGTCGGAACTTAAAAAGTCTTCAAGGCATACATAAAGCTTCAAAATGCAATAATATGATTAAGTTCTCTCATGAGATCACATTTTTTAACTTTTTATAAGGTTGCGAACTATTTTTAGTATTGCTTTAAAATCCTCTACTCTTATATTTCACAATATACCCATTTCTTTTAACACACAATAATTTAAGGGTAGGCTCTTTTAAGGTGGCTCATCTCTGGCCCTTAAGAAATAGACATTACTTTTATTTATCTCCAAAATGTTTGAAGGTGATCATGATCATTGAAAAGCATTCTTAGGAATAATTCATTCTGAAGGTCACGTAGAATGTTCCGAATTCACCATACATTTTCAAAAATTGTAAATAACTATATGAAAGCGTCTATATAAGTTTATAGAGAATTTATCATATATATTAAAAAAAAAAAAATTGTTATAATTGAGTTTTGACTAAATTTTCACTGTATATAAAACGCTTAATGACTAAGCGCCAATACACGCATTGAAATCAAATCAAAAAATGTTTTAACTAGACTAATCGATCCAATTTCTATTCATAAAAGAAATCAACATATTATTAATTTAGAAGACAGAAATGAAATGGATTTCATCTCATAAGAAACAAAAGCAAAATATTTTATTTGAGCATTTCTATTGACAAAACTTTGTATTTTTAAACCAAGCATTTCCACTAAAGTTCATTTTTTTGCCATATCTATGTCTTCAGGCTGTAGTTCTGTAGATTTGTATGCCATCGCTTACTCAATATGGCAATGCAACAAACGTTATAATAATCAGTGCCTCGGGTCAGTGCAAGCGCGAGCGGCCGACTGACGGAGCAAGGGGAAATACGGTTGGAAATAGCATGAAATTAAAAGATAATATAATTTGCATTGCCAGTCTATTAGGAACTTGTAACCAGTAGCGACACAATTAAAAAAGAACTGAGCGAGGCGAATGGAAACGCATAGAAATGGAAATTCATTTAAAGGAAATGGGAAAAAGTTGAGGGGATATGAAGCGGAAATATACAGTTCTTATTGAATAGAACACAGATTTAAAATTTGCAAGCACAATATGAAGTGGAAACATACGTTGGAAAAAAATGGAAATGCGTGCAACATGCACTTATGCAGGTTCTTGAGCCTTATTAAAGTGACCTTAAGCTTCATAGAGCGTTTCATTATGCTCTCTTACTTTTTCGTATTTTTTATTATCGTTTACTACATATTCATTAATTCAAATGAACATACTAAACCAAAATCTTATTAAATATGTGGCTAAATATTTATGCTGAAAATTACTTTAAATTATCTTAAAATGTGGCTGATCGAGATAACCCACACTTAAACTTTATACAAAGGATGTTTGGGCATATAGTTCGTGACATTTTTGGTAACTGAACCGTGAAATGATGTATGTATACGTAAGCAACGATGTACCTTCTCGCAATCAAGACAATGCATCACGCTTAGATCTATAAATACCTGCTTAAAATTACTTTATATTGCTTTTTTATCCACCATATCCTCCGGATCGGACGCTTAACAAGCATTATTTGTGTTTAAATGAGAAGAGAAGGCTCGCTGAAACCAAATTTTTAGGCAAAAAAAGATTAATCGGGAATTTCACCGCTTTTCTCCTTTGTTTTTTGCTTTGGCTTTGACTTTACAAAAGTCCTCAGAAACCCCCTATATTGTTGTGTGAAATTATATTATAAGAAATTAGAAGTGTTGGGATAGCTCTTATAGTTTTATAAAACTATTTGGATTAATTCCCAGCAGCAGCGGGTATGAAAAACTTGATATTTGTCAACTAAACCATGTCACTAGTAGTAAATTTAGGTTTCTTGAAGCTTGCGACCACTTTTATGAACTCTAAAAATAGTTCACCCTCTTAAAAATATTTTATGGTGGTTTCAGAACTCAACGGGATTTGAATTTGTAGCTATATTTACGTTTTTCAAAGTAAATATTCTCTGACTCTGCCACTATTTGCATTTTGTCTCATAAAGTTTGTTTGTTTGGTGGGTTGTTGTAGCTGAATATCTTTATTATTTATTTTAGTGCCACAAACGAAACAATTTTCTATGTAGTACACTCATTCACGGCATCATTCATTATTTAAACAATTACGTATACGCCACGGTGGCCGGCGGCAGCGTGCGACGCGCGCACTACGGCCAAGAGCTGACGTCAAACGTTGATTGCAGGCGGCACTTACATGCACACAGCCATGTGTCTGTGTGTGTGTGTGTTGTATGCGTTTGTGGCATGGTAGGCCCGCTTTTTTGCTTTTGACTGCTGTCGAGCAACTAATAGAACCTTAGAGCCTTGGCATGATAAACTGTACAGCGACACTGACACGTTTGGCGCACAAATTAAAATTTTATTATTTTTGTATTGCACGCATTAAGCACTTTATATATATAGGAAGTTAAAGACACACACACGCACACTGCTTTTGAAATATTTATCAGCGTGTTGGCTTAATGTGCGTCACAAGTCAAATTCGTAATTTTGGTTATTACTGTGTTTTGTTTTCATCTTCCTGCACAACCCCCAACGCGACGGCAGGCACAACAATAAACGCACACCAGCATAAACACTGTCGATTGCCGGCTGACAGCGCGCTGTCTTGTAGTTTCTTTCTCGGTTTTAAGTTCTGCTAGTATTTTAGCATTTGAAGAACACTATTTATATTTATCTTTGCATCACCTTGACACTTTCTATGCCGTCTAATTGCATTCGGCAGTCAGTTGACAGTCGTGATCCCTACACAGGCAAACACAGCAAATGCATATTTATTTATATTGCGTTGTGTGCGCGTTTCCGCTAATTTGCGTTTTTATATTTGCAGAAAAGTTCAAAAATTTTCTCATAAACACTCTAACTGTTTTCGCAGCGCTTGCTTATATTTATATAATCCATTAGTGCTTTTGCATTTGCAACTCTTGAAATGCATGTTTATTTATCTTCCGCCAATCCATCTAAGCTACTCGATGTGATTACTCCACACGCGCAGCGCTTGTTGGCGCCTCTGTGTATGCAACGTGTAGTAAAATATGAGAAAAGTCCTACTGCAATGCACCGAAGCTTCTTGCACAGTTTGCCTCAGGCGCTTGCACACACTGACACAGGTAAATCGACGCGTCACGCGTTATATGTGTATGTGTGTGCTAAATACCTACACACACACACATCTACAAACGTTATTACATTATTCGCGAACACGCGTTGTTTTTTGCTTATTGAGACTGCTCAAAATTTCCAGAATACCGTTACGGAGTGTAGTTTCAACACAACTGAAAGTGAATGGTCGCCGTGCGGCAACTGTATAGCGGTAATTGCAAGTAAAGTGGCGCGCACACGATTTGCTTCCGACCGCCAGGCAACTACAACATGTTGCATGCAACATGCGACACGCAACATGCGAGATCTGAACTAATTTGTATATTTTCAGCAATAGTGGCGGAAAAATTGAAAAATTGAAAGTCGGAAGTGGCAAAGCTTTAACAACAAAAATATTACTGCATCATAGTTACGTAGTTTAGGTAGTCGAAAAGGTCTTTTCGTTTTCCCAATCAAACTTCGACTTATTTTTTTTATATTTACGATATACATTTTTTGCCATTTTTCCGCTAGAGACGTTTTCCATCAATTTCAAACTTTTTCTCTTGAAGACAACTTTACTCCATTAAGGGCGTCCTGCATTGACAGAAATAGATGGTAGTCCGATGGTTAGAGCTATATGGTGGATTCATCAAAACTTCCAGGCCAAGAAGTGTTTAGTAATAGTAGGCATTTAAAAAAAATCTATAAAATTACTATTAAATTAAAATTAAGACGAGTTTGTTGTAGCAAAAAGTTTTTTCTTTCCTAAACTTGCCTAAATTCCACTCATTTAAAAAGCAGATATGTATGGTATATGTAGGCATAAATATTGGGAGCATAATTAGACATTCCTTCATGTGGAGGAATTCGTGCAAGTGGCGCTGCTTTAAGAGTACTTGGTTGCGAGACTGTGCCTAACTTTATTATTAATACAAGCAAGCAAATATACCCAGCAGGGCTTTCTCGTTGACAGACGATGCTTTTGAATCTATTTGATGACTTGGTAATGGCTTGCGAGAAAGCTGCAGAAAAAATACGAATGCATAGAAGATAGGGAAGATATGGTATATATCTTAAACATTTATAAAACATATTCAGATCATTCATTATTTTCACATAGAAGCCAGAGTAGACTAGTGCCAGAAGCTTTTGCAAATGATAAAAAAAGGAAAGAAATTAATTGTAGAATAAAATGTTTCGGAAATAAAAGGATGATTTATATCGATTTCCTGCAAAACTACCAGTTCTATACAAAAAAATTATATGATAATGTTGCAGGTAATGAAAAAATACATCAATTTTGTATGCAGGCTTTTTCACACAGCCTCAAAATGTACGTGAAAAATTCACACAACCTAGTTTGTGGGGTTTTTTATTTTCATTTTTTTTTTCTTTCAAGAAATTTTGTATAAATAAATTCGTTGTCGCAAAGACATGGTATATTTTATTTACTAATATTTATTTTTTCTTCTTATATTGAGCAAATATCGAAAAAAACTTAATTTTCAATAAATTAATCTCTGATTAGTTGACGTTGCTAGTTTTCGAGAGAAAAGTTCTGCGAAAGATTTATGATGAGCTTTATGAGATATACGACGACATTGACATAGTTTAGCGAATTAAAAAACAGCGGCTACCGTGGCTAGGTCATGTTGACCGAATGGACGAAAACACTCCAGCGCTGAAAGTATTCGACGCAGTACCCGCCGGGGGAATCAGATGAAGAGAAAGACCTCCACTCCTTTGGAAGGACCGAGAGGAGAAGGACCTGGCTTCGCTTGGAATATCCAATTGGTGCCACGTAGCGAAAAGAAGAAACGATGGCTATAATCGCGTAAGCGGTTTCTAAGCCATTAAAAAAGAAGAACACCACCAAGTACCCGTGTTACAGCACGCCTGAGGTAGTCACTAAATATTTTGATTTTTGATAATAACTGAGGCCTTTCTAGACTGTTAAACTTTTATGCTACTTGGTTATTTATATATATATATAGTCATGTATTCGTATGCGTAAGCAATAACAAGTGTAATTCGATCGCAGTTCAATCTAAATGACATTTACATGAGCATATATATTATCCGACAAAACAATGCATATTTTCTGGTATAAGCCATGGTAGGATAGTCTATAGATTTTTCATCAAAATATTCTTCTGCGACCCGACTTGTATGTTTGGGGTCATTAGTTTGTTGGTATATAAAGTTAAGTTGGAAGGCCATTTTTTGCGCTGCGGCACTAAATTTTCACGCAGTATTTGTATGTAAAACTCACCCGTATTTTTACCTTCGACCATTACCAGATTTAATAGACCACTGTAGCTAAAGCAACCGCAAACTAAAACATTTGCACCTCCGAACTTTATGATGCCTTGACCGCTGCTACTTTGGAGCCTCTCATGACTCTTTTGCTAAAAAATGTGGTGACGTATATAAATATATAATATATACAGAGGCATATTTTACAAGGGAACGATTGTTGAATATAAGTTAAGAAAACTGCTTACATGTGTAAGTGTATGTGTGCAGAATATGCTCGAATACCTCGACGGAATAAACAAGAGTTCGAGATGAGTTTTCTTGGCGTGGTTTTCGTCATTATAGCTAATGTACAACTATACGTTGGGTGTTACGGCTTACCCCATCTTAGAAATATCAACCCCTCAAAAGTATATTTGTATACCCGGTTTTTCGGCTACATATCTGAAGATTGCTGATCCGCTGTGTTTTGGCCTTGATGTCGCAAAGACGAGACTGTTGTTAAAATGACTCTACCTTATCTTTTTGAAGCAATTTTAAATTTTCCGAAAGTATAAAGTTTTTAATTTCTCTGAATTTCAGTTTTAATAATCTCAACGTTAATTACTTAACTCCAATATTAATAGATTCATGTAGTCTCCCTCCCACTGACACATTTTCCTACCGGGTACAAACACTAGACGATGAGTGTGTTCTATATGCAGAAATTGCAACGGAATTTCAACACGAACGAACGGCATAAGGAATTTGCTATGGAATTTGCACTAACAACAACGACAATCATCGGTGGTTAAAAGCAAGCGTGTTAAGCGAGTGATAAGGACTGAGCATGCCACATATAAATCAGCAGTCAATTGATATAAGAAGTGCGATTGTGAGTAAATTAAGCAAGGATATATTGCGGTGGCGCAAGTCTACCCTCTGTGAAGACTGATAAATGGTTTTATGACTAAATAAAACGTTTATATTTTAAATAAATATTTTTATAGAAAATTTCAAAAAAAATAAGTATTTTGAATAATTTGGAATAACTTCAATTTTTGCCCTAATCTGTATAAAAAACAGTAATTCTATTTTTACTATATATGAAGGAGACATAAATAAATTAAATTCCAGACACAGGCCTTGAGATCTTAGTCGAATGCTTTAGTGCTCAATAGTGTTGATGGACTTTTGCATAATAGCACCCAAACACACATGAGAATATGTATGCGTAGTAGAATATAATGGAATGATTCAAAAAATAAAACCAAGCGAGACTTCGAGGCACTGAAAAAACCTCCAGCTATGCAAGTGGAAAATACCAAAGTAAAGGAGCAATCAATCTATTCTCAATGAATCCACAATGGCGTTTAAGTGGTTTGAAAGCGACAGTGTTGGTGACCCGTTAGCACGACAAGTCGCCTAACCGAGAATAACCGCAAATTGCACACAGCCACACTCACATACACACACACACACAGCGTACTGGACAAGAAAATCGACAAATCGACCGCCAATGTGGTTACATGCTCCAATGATTCCATCAGACGACAGTGCAATGAGTATTTTTGTAATCCAAAGCATGCGGATGGCCGAGCGTATATGCGCAAACCAAGCAGCCCAAGCAAAGCAATCAAATGCACATTTAAATTCACTCACACACTCACAGCCACAGACCGCAAATCGCAGTGCAGCTCATCTATGCAGATATGCTGGGGTAGTGGCATGCCTTGTACCGACAAATGTGAAAGATATGTGAAAGCGTTAACGGCGGAATGCACGACCGAAAGCTCATTTGCGCTGAGAACAAATCGATTTGCTGGTATAACAAATGAAACGTTCACACCCAAATGCAATCCAATAAATTTATTTGTAATCAGTTTTTGGCCCTTTTCTTCCATTTCTGCTGTCAATGCAGTCATTATTTTTTATTATGACGAGCTTTTTAAATTATTTTATTATTCACGTGAATAACTTTTTCTGCGCACGGGAGATATAGCTTGCGAAGGACTTCAGGCATTTCTGAAAAGTCAAAGCATTGAATTTATAAGGAAATGAACTGTTAGACCCATTTTGAAACCTTTATCACTTCACTTAAATCTTTTAACACATACGAACGCATGTTGGACAAATAAGGCTTACTATGAGCAATTAATTTTCCAGCAAGCATACCTAGGATGGCAGCACTATTTGTATTTAGTATTCAAGGCATTCGGTACTCGGCCGCAGGAATTCAATAAATTTGCAGCTGACGACGTTATTTGGTAATAAAGGTCGACATAAGTATGGAGTCAATGAATTGTGGAATGCCAGCGTGCTTGCGGCTGCTCAAAAACGACACGTGCACTTGCACAAAATGACGAGGCGTCAGGCTACAGCTGAGGTTTGCTCGAACTCAACATGTTCGAAAAATTTTGAAACGTTTGACCACCCGATGGCATCATATATTTACAGTTTCTTACAAATAATATTCCGTTTTATTATTTTAGGCAAAAGAATGTATATTTTAGGAAAATTTGATAATGCGGTGAGACTGTGCTACTAGGATACTGAAAACCTCATATTATATTTTCAAGGTGATGTGATCAGATGTCTTGTTATATAAAATGGGGGCTATTTGCTATTAAAGATGATGTGACAAGGTAGGGTACGATGTGATATTAACGAATGATGGTCAAGAAGATTAGGATATGATGTGATATAAGATGATAGGGCAAGATGTTAAAAGTAAATGTGATATGCTATAAGGTGATGTCATAAGATGAAATGTGGATTAGATATGATATCCCAAGATGACATTTATATGAGATGTGACATGTTACGAAGTGATATCATAAGCTCTTCTTTTGATGAGTTGTGGCATGTTATGATGTAATGTCAAGAGAAGACATGTGATGAGATGTGATATGTTATGATATGATGTCGTAAGAAGACATTTTGATGAATTTTTATATTGTAAGCAGTGACGTGTTACGATGTGATGTTATTTTACCATATTGGAGTAAAGCGGAGTTTGTAATTGTGATGTAATGTACTAGGATGCGAACGCTAAGACTTGATTACGATCTGATGATGTGACATGATAGGTAGTGCTTTGATGTAAGATGTAATGGTGATGAACACTTACTTGAAACAGACTATGTGCTGTTAGGCGATTTGATATGTAGGTAATAAAAAGCAGTTTAGAGGAGTTTTTCTGTGATGTGATATGATACGACAAGATGTAAAGCGAGGAGATGTCATATGATAACCCTTTTTCGAATCGCTTTCAACTACACACTCTTTACACCACCATTGACCAACGGCCGCCGTGGCGCACCGCTTACAACAAACCGTACAAACAACGTCATCTCCAACAACAACAGCAACAGCAACACGTATTAACAACATGAACGCAGCATGAATTCATAACACTTCTCGCTTTAAGTAGTCAACAGGGGGCATCGTTACGCCACATATGCACACATGTACTTGAGCATATTCTAAACAACTTTGTTGTCGTTATGTAATAGCAAATGATGGCACTGCTTTGCTACAACAACAAATTTGACTTAGGCTAATATTTTCACACCAATTTTACTTTGTACTCGTTTAGTTGCCATTCGATTTTGACTCTTCGCCCATTAATGTTTTTTGCGTTCTTTCCTTCTTTTTGGTTGTTTTTGCGCTGAGAGCGTTTAGTGGCAAACGACTCGTGAAACGAAATGAAAACATCATAATTTGTGCGTAAACAAGAAAGTGTACCGACGTCTTTAATTTTTGTTGTTTTTATTCTTATTGCGGCAGCATGATTTGCTATTTGCACACGCGCTCCCATGTGCTTTGCCTCCCTCCAAACGGTGTGCTAGGCAAATAAAAATTGAACAATAAACAGCACCATTAAATCGGTTATTCAAAAGGAATATGCCTAATCGGTGTTTACAGCCATATTGGCCAATAATATGCGAGTAAAGAGGCCCTAAGGTATGAAGGTATACCCAAACTGGACTGGATACAAATAGTTTCCATGCCTTTCCAAATAAATATTCATATTCAAGCAACAGTATTATATAAATTTATTTGCATATGTATTACGTAACGTTAAAATTCGCTTAATCAAATATTTTGAATATAAGAATTTAGTTAATAGCACGCAAATATTTCTCTTTTTCACACTCAACAGCACATGTTTATTCAAAGCATGAACTAAAATTTTTTTTTTCACAATTTTCAAAATATTTCCAAAATTGGATTTCACTTGTTTCTTCGTTTTGTGTTTTTTTTCTTTTTGTTTTCTTTGATTTTTTGGTACTGCACCTTTATGCGTATTTGATTCCCGCCGCAGGTAAAAATACTCAGAACTATTTTAGCGGCTGGCTCGCATTTGGAATTCAATTCAATTTGCAATTGGCGTCACTTCGATTGCAATTTTGATTGCATAACAACATATTGTAGGAATTTCAATGGACTCCCTTGCGAGTTTTGTGTGGTGCAATATTTGTTTAGAGTTTGCTGAGGTGAGGAAGGTCTGCGGCTATCGAATGTGGAAATCGCTAATAATTTTCACATAGAGAAAGGTCGACAAATTCATAACAATGAAATTATTTAATACTGTTACGACATGTGTGGTTTTATGGAGGAATAAAATAGAGGTTTACTGAAAGTTAAATAAAGATATTTTGCAATGATACTCAGACACATTTTGTTATTTTGCTTAAACAAAACCATCCTAACCACTTTCTATTAGACAACCACCACCACACATATCATTTGTCAGCAGCCCCACTATTTCATACGATTGCACACAG
>NW_017534508.1:435068-436419 GCF_001853355.1 Bactrocera latifrons
GTGGGCGTCGTATTTACACCGACTTATATTGTTTATGATATTAAGCAATCAAGACTTACACAACAGAGTATATAATTAAGTCATTAAACGGACGCATTTGCGTGGGAATAATAAGACAATAAACAGCTGGCGGGGCAGACCTCAGACATATGGGGTTAAGGTTTCACGCACTACAAAGTACACTTTTAGGGCCAAATGCCTACGACTGTGCTTTGATATTGTAATGGTTGTCTAAATAAACTATTTGCATACGCTCTTCCAAACCACTTGGACAATTACTGATGTAAACATTTCTAATACCACTCGTTCAAGGTCACTTATTTGTATGATTATTTGTGTTATTCAATTAATTTGTAATTAAGTCTGCAAGCCTCCAATAAAATTTTACTCTTCTCCGAAAAGGATGTAAGTTTCAGTGCACTTTATTTTAAAAGATCCTGGCTATCCTAAAGATTAACTCTCCTTTACTTGAAAATTTCATAAATATCCCGATAAAGTTGATGTATGGCATATTCCGGTAGTTGCACTCGCAAATTTTCTGTGCAACACCTCTGCACCATATCAGCTCTAAACGCTGACTGCCATTTGCTGCTCTTACATGCTGTAGTCCGCTCTTCTAGTATTTATATTGTACCGACTTTCACGCGCTTCTGGCTTTTTAGTGCTCCGGAAAGACGGTTCATCTGACAGAGGTTTAAATGATATCCGTGTAAGGGTGTACATGTGTATGTGTATATTGTTACCAACATCTGATAAATCGCTCAAATGTTAACGCTTCCCTCTCAAATAGCTAACTTTTTAATATCCATATAGAAGTAATGAATTGTTGTTATTGAAGTGTCGTGATTGTGACTTCCAACGAAAGCAATAATTATGTATTTTAATTACACAAATCCACATAATAATTACAGAGAACACACGCACGACAACTCATCTCCGCTGTCCGGTCTTTTCATTCACACAGAGTTCCTTAAATACCAGAACGCGCCAGAAATGAACTGTCATAGTTTCCAGGTCATCGGTTGAATTGCTCGAACTTTCGTAATGGACTCAAAAATCGACACGGTGAATACTTTCAAGAGACTCCTATTTCTCTGGCAGATTTTGGGCTTAAAAACAAACTACAATAAATATTTGATCGGTCTACATGATATTTTTGTGAATATTTTCGCGACGTTTGCCTTTCCGCTTCATCTGCTTTTGGGAGTGATTTTTGCCAGCGACAAGGAAACCGTTTTCACCAATCTCGCCATCTGTATTTCCACCATTGCCTGCACAGCTAAGCACTTAACGCTTCGTCCGCAACTCAGCCAAATAATTTTTGTTAACAAAATTCTACAGAATCTGGATC